>NW_022436877.1:0-163736 GCF_009650955.1 Corvus moneduloides | reverse complement strand
TGTCGTGGGTAAAGTGCTTACCTTTGGCTCTGTTGAGAGTCCGAACACAGCCCAGGTCAGACCTGGGAGTATCTCCTTATAAGATGATGTTCAGATTACCTTCAGATTACCACTCAACATGAAACAGCCACTTATGAAGTAGGAGAAGTAAGTGTCAGAAAATATGTCACCACAATTGCCAGAACACTTGAAAATTTGAGGCTGAAAGGAATGATCCCTCAAACCACAACTTTGGAGATCAAAATTCATAATAGCCATCCAGGGGAATGGGTACTAGTAAAAACATGGAAAGAACAATCTTTGACTCCGCAATGGGAGGGTCCTTTTCAGGTACTGCTGATGACTGAGGCCGCAATCCGGACTAAGGAACGAGGGTGGATCCATGCCAGCAGAATCAAAGGACCTGTAAAAGAACCTGAAGAATGGACTGTAATATCCAAACCAAGTGATACCAAATTGATTCTTAAACGGAGGCCAGGTGGCAACGAACTAGAACAAATCTAAATAATCCAAAGGATATGCAAAGAATCACACCTAACTGAGAAGTAAAAGCCAAATTTATATCAGTAGTTTCAAGTGCCCCCTGGAGAAATTCTGGGACATCTTGGAGAAGAATATTCTCACTTCAAACAGGAAGGGTTGGGACTGTATCAAACAGGGAACTCTCATGTTCTGATTCTAGCCTGTGATTTGTGTTAAGAGGGGGGAGAATCACAACTTCCATCAATGCCACATCATATACCCTGTTTGAATCATTCTAACACAGGGCATGCCAGCCAGGTCAAATGTAAGTAATTAATCTAGAGGGAAATTGGCAAGGGTGTCAAGCACAAAATCGACCCCCCTATCCAGACAAAATCATAAGCAACAAAAGCAACAATTTTGCTCTGCAGATATGAATTACTAGTGCCTGTTGAATGGGAAATACCTAAGATATAATAAGATACTACAGTTTAAAAAAAAAAAAAAAAAAGGTGCCAAAAGAAACTTGAAAGGAAGTGACAAGGAAATAGAGGGCAAGACCGGGTTGGCCACTGTACTCGCCACCAAGAAGATCCAATACACCTGCTATGGGTTGCAACCTCATAGGCAAGGGAGGTGGGAATATAAGCCATGCCAGACCTCTGTTACTCCTTCTTTTCTCACTTACCCTGGTCCCTTTCGGGACACCGGCAAGACCATGTTACAAATGCTACCGAAAGCTCTACATGGAAAGACATATTACTCATACCCATATCACCAGTCACTGTTATGACTCGTCCAAATTAGGTATTTGCATGCATAAAGGAGAAAAATATTAGATTACAGAAAATTTGGGAACAAGTGGAAACAGACTAGGAAGTAATTGTCCAAAAGGAGAAAAATGGATTTGCTTCACAGCTGCCACCAGGGGAATAGTCCAAGATTTGGTAAAAGAACAAGTGGTAAGTAAAACTACAAAGCCAGCACAGCAACCTCGCCCTATATTCACCTCACATCAGGACCTATATGCAAAGCTTAAACAACAGTTAAAAGGAAAAAAACCCCAAGGTTAGGAAAAAAATCTCTTTGTGGAATTGGGGGAGAGGATAAGTAAAGAACTTAACATAACCAACTGTTGGGTCTATGGAGGAGCTTTGATGACAGAAGAATGGCCATGGAAAGGTAGCAGCGCAGGCCCAGTAGGAACTCACTTAAATGGAACCGGGACAAATATAAGAGGGGGGAACCGACCTGAGGGGTGGATTTTAGGTTCAACAGTGATAGGAGAAGAATGCCTCTGGCGAACTGAGAAAAACTTTCTTAATGAAGTAAAAAAACACTCCCTGTAAAAGGTATAAAGTCAGTAACAAAACTTCAACATAGTGGGTCCCAGAAAAACCAACTTGGTATTGGGCTCAGAAAAAAGAAAAGACTGTGCATATGATAATGAAATTGGACTCTTTCAGTGTAATAACACAAGGAAAAATCCTTATTTTGGAATCCCAGAAATACCCAAATTTTGGGAGAATATAAATCAACAAGAAATTAATTATTGGAAAGCACCAGATGGCTTATTTTGGATATGTGGGAAAAGGGCATACCCGATACTCCCTTCACACTGGAAAGGGAGTGGTACACTAGGAATCATTCAACCAGGGTTTTTCCTTTTACCAGAACCAGAGGGAGATCAATTAGGAATACCTGTCTATGAAGACTTCAAAAGAAATAAAAGAGATTTGATTGGAGGATTCCAAAAATGGAAAGATGAGGAATGGCCCCCCTGAACAAATATTAGAAACACATGGGCCAGCTACCTGGGCACAAGATAGAAGTTGGGGATATCGAACCCCAATTTACATTGCTGAATCGTTATCATCACGACTCCAAGCCCTTGTAGAAATCATAACCAATGAAAACAGCCGGGGCTATGGGATTAATAGTCAGCCAGCAACGCCAAACCAGAGCCTGCAATATATCAAAATAGGCTGGCTTTAGACTATTTACTGGCTTGAAGAAGGGGGTGTGTGCAGGAAGTTCAATACATCGGATTGTTGTTTTAAAATCGATGACAATGAGGATGCCATTCTAGATATCGCCAACAATATCAGAAAAATAGCCCATGTACCAGTCCAAAAATGGGAATCAATGATGACTGCTAACTGGTGGGATGGCATATTGGGAAAGAATGGGGAAGAAGCTAGGCTTCTTCCTCTTATGTGCTACAGCTAGTCTAATATTTCTCCCTTGCTTGATCCCCTGCTTTATTCAGCTAATCACAAGCATAGTTCAAGGCATGCAAGTTGTGGCAATGCCTACAGACCCAAAGTTGGCTATGTCTGGAACAGCACAAAAAATTATAGTATTAAAAAGACAAAGTGATATAAAAGACCCTCTCGAAGAAGCCAAATTGATCTGTGAAAAGAACAAACGGACATTAGAAGCCAAGAAAAAAGAATTATTGCTCAAGCCAAATGATTTATAAAATAGAAAAAGGGGGGATTGTTATAAACATATAGTATTGGCTTCTCACAAGTATAAAAGTAGGTATTATATAATGTTAGAAATGCTTTTTGCTGTGTGGATGTGGTTTTCTCTCTTTTTAGCAAGAATGTTAGCAAGTGTGACCAAGTAAGATAACCTCCAAGCGAACAGAGGATGAGGCCCGAGAAGCTGCTAAGCAACACTTTGTCCAGAGAACAAAAGGACCCAAAGGCTACTCCGCCCGAAGAACGGGCGGCCAGGAGAGCCCGAGAGCTGCTATCACCGCTCTGCCCGGAGAGACGAAGAGGCCCAAAGCTGCAATCAGCCCTAACTGTCTGGAGAATTAAGAGATCCACCCCACCATCGACTCTTACCTAGCGAGCCCAACCCCAAGAATCAAAAGAAATAAAACCGCAAGGCAGAAGAGTAGCATGCTCAAAAAGGCGGAACCAAGGAGTGGCCATACAGCACAGCTCCGGGAAAAGTTTGAATATTAATCGAGAACAGACAGTAAAAATAGTATAAAAAGGACTCACCTCGAGCATCAGGTGTGCTCTTGGCAGAGCGCCAAGGCATCCAGCCATTACCCCTTTGCTTTATTTTATGTGTCTCTTATTGTCTTTATATTAAACCCTTTAAATTCTCACAGGAGAGTGAACCTCGTTTTTCACACCACAAATAGATCAGTGAACAACAGATGCACGGGACACTGTCAGCTTTGGACCTCCAATTATCTCCACCCCTGCCGCTGGATTAACACAGCAATGGAAATATGACACCACGAAGGTCTCATGAGAGAGTACAATATACATGGAACCACCGCTTCCAGCAGGCACCCCACGTCGGTATTTAAAGGCGTGAGCTCAGTTAAAGAGCAACACCAAAAAAAGTCCCAGGCAAAAAAGCCTGGGAAGTCGGGGTTGGGTTTTTTCCAATCTTCCTTTCAGTGACTTTTGCAAGCAAGCTCTGAAGCGGACAAGCCACAAGTGTCCCCCCAGCGTCCCTTGCCGGAACTCGGGCCGGGCTGGCGCCGTTCCACGGTGCGAGGGGACCGGAAAAGCCACGCGACCCACGGCACCGGCGGCACTCGGCGACCGGGGGCGACCCCGCGCTCCCGGACCCGGGCGGAGCGCGGCTCCCGGCACGGAAGCGGCTCCTCCGGCAGGCGGGGGCGGCCCCGCGCCGGGAGAGCCCCGCCCGCCCCCGGCGCCTGCCGAGCAGCACCGGGCCGAGGGGGACCCGGCGGCGCCCGAGCCCCGCGCACGGAGCGCACGCAGCGGGCGGGACGACAGGGAGCGGCTCGGCTCCGCGCCTCGTCTCCCGCCTGCCCGCCCTGACAGCGCTCGCCTGGGCTCCGCACGGCTCGGACCGCCGCGGCTCCGTCGGTCCCTGTCAGCAGCCCAGTCCCCAAACTGCCATTTCCTCCTCAGAAGGGGCCAGAAAGGGCCTCCCCAGGGGCCAGGAGTGCTCCCGCGCAAGACATTGGGGGCCGGGGCACGGGCAAAAGCAGCCCTCAAATGCAGCGGCACGCCCCCATCTAAACCCTTCAAATGCTGGAAGAGCTGGAGTTTCCTTCAATTTAACCCCTGGAACTGAGGCAACGGGCAGTGTTTACCACAATTTAAACCAATACAATGGCAAATAAATGGGTTCTCCCCTTCAGCTCAATCCCCTGAAATATCAGAAAGAGACGGGCTTTCCTCAAATTAAAATCTTTCAAATAATAGGAAAACGGCGATTTTTACCTCAATTAAAACCCTTAAAAAGCAGGGACAACAGGGCTTCCCCCTCAACGTAAACCTCAGGATGATGAAAATGCGGGGGGGTTACCCGCAATTCAAACCCCTAAAGTGGCAAGACCCGTGCTCTCCCCTTCCATTTAAAGTGGAACGTGGGAACTCCCTATCAACTGATAACCCTAACACCATAGAAAAGGCAGGTTTTCCTTCAATCAATACCCTTAAAGTCACAAGTGAAGGGGCATCCCCCCAGGTTAAACACAGGCAATAACGAAAGAGGAATTTCTTCCGGCAATTTACACACTTTTTGTCCTCGCAACCCCCTTTTTTTTTTGTTCTGGGGGTACTGGCGGGGGAGGAGGGGGGGGGGGGGGGGGCGGGCGTTGTCGAGGGGTTGGCAAGATGAAATCAAAGGAAAAAGGAGAAAGATCCCCCTTGCAAATCCACACCGTGGCTCACCTGCTACTCCCTGGCACAAAGGTTCATCCCTCGGCACCTCATTTAAGCAACGCTCCACATCCAAGCGCTCCCCCAGACCCTGGGAGACGCTTTCACCGTCCTTCCGTGAGAGACACTCCCCACCCCCCCAGGAGCCCGGCATAAGCGCCTCTCTTCCAGCATCGCCGTGCAAAAGTGAGTTAAGGAAACCCCTCCTAAAACAGCCCCCGGCAGGAGCCGCCCTCTCCTCACCGTCACAGCTCACACCTGGGGCTGCTCTGACCCCTCATCATCCTCACAGCTCCCACCTGGGGTTGTTGCCAGTCCCAATGTGAGGGCAGGTGCAGAAAGGATTTGCTGCTCATTCCCTGGACAGCTCATCCTCTGCACCTGACACACTGGGGCACCGGGCTTTCCTTCCTATGGATAACAGATATTTGATGCAAGTTGCAGGTGAACTGTCAGGGTTGGGTTTTGAAATACTTCTTTAACTATAAAAAATTCTGTAATTATGCATGTGATTTTTGACATTTGATATACAAGACTAAATCTCTTGCTGGTTTTCGAGTATTGCATTGAAAGTCCATGTACTTTCTCTTCTTTCCCTGTTCCAAGAGAGTTCTTTGGAAGCTTGTGTTATCTGTGAGAAGGTTGCAACATCAGAACTACTGATTCCAGTGCCTTTATCTGAACTTGATGTATTGTTATCTCTATTATAGCTTAGATGCAGTGTTTTAAACAAAACTAGGAGGCTGCAAGAGCAAATTGAAGGAAAGGGTTGTAGAGAAGGAGCAGAGAAAGAATGTAGAGAACCTGATTTAGGATTGAAATCCATCAGTCTGCTGCTTCAGGCTCCTTACAGGAGGTGGTGAAGGAGTTTGGTAAGGAACTTTCATGTAAGCAGTAGTGTAGGTTTGCAGAAGTGTTTGGCAGCACCAAGAGAATTTGCTACAAATCATACCTCTCAAGTAGCAATTTACAACAACACAATCATCCCAGTTTTTATTTCAGCCCTAAGCTCTATCTGAAAATCATCAACCAGAGGTATTGTCCTGTTTGTTGTCCTCCTGTTGTGCCACTGCCGGAGAGTATCTCTGGCCTCTGAGCTGAGCTGTAGGGCGATTTGTTCTTCCTGGAAGTTCTTGAACAGTGAAAGTGCTCCATAAGCACTTGTCAAATAATAGCCTCCTGTGAAGGACAGCAAGGGAAGAACGTCTCAGAGTGGTCTCAGTCACAGGTACAGACCATTTTCTTTGAGATGTATAAATACATCCAGAGAGGCACCCAGACACCCACACGGATATACAGAAAGTCCCTTTATTCTATGGCCAAAATATTTACACACAAAAGGAAAACAGCTCATTGGCCTGCAAAACGCTGGAGGGTGTATTCTCAGCCACTGAGACGCATTCAGTGGTTGCATGTGCTCCATATGATACAGCGGTGCCCGTGGCTGGGTCCGCTCATGCTGAGGAAAGCCGATTCCTTAAATGACTCCTGTCTCTCCTTTACTCCCACGTGTTTATTCCTCTACTCTTGGAACACCAGCTTTATTTTAAATGATTATCTAACAGGGTTTTGTCTTCTTCCCAAGCTTCAGAGGTGGATGAAATAAACACGGCTGCTTAAACAAAGTAAAAGACAATCTACCGGTGTTCATCAACATCAAAGCAACCGCTCTTAGTGGCAATAAAGCAACAATTGAGTGTGAGATTTGTACTCTGCAAATCATCCCAAAGGGTTGCCTTTGTTTTTAAAAACAACAACTGGTCTGTCACCTTTGTGGCATTCCCCATAATGTCCAACTTGTTCGGGAGATGGTGTGTACAGTCCTGCATACTCCACCTTTATTACACAAACAGAGAACAAATTAAAGCCACAACAGAAGCTGTACAAAAGAAGCTGCAGGTCACAAAGTAAAAGAGTCTCGACGGGAGGTAACGGTCCGCAGCAACACGAGACCCACTGTCTGTCTTATCTTTTCCAAGTCAGCCATTTGGGTGGGAGTGTCCAGCTAAGAGGCAGCACAGTCTGTTCAGAGGCGTTCAGAGATGCGTTCTGTACACAGGGTAGTATTTTCTGTATTACCGACAGTGTCCCCTCTCAGCCTTTAGCTTTGCAACGAGATTGACACACAAAATTCATGCGAGACCCATTAGATAAATTGGACAATACATTACAGTTGAAATGCACAACCCCAAAGCACTACACAATTTTTTCTGCACGGTAGAGCTGAGCTAGTGCCAAAGACAGGCCCAGCCTATGGACAGACTTCCTTTGCGGCATTCATAATAATGTGACTTAATAGTCCAGGAAAACTTTCGGCTTTTCAAGCGTGTTACTGATCTCCAGCTTCACATCTCAATTATTTTCCATGCTAAGATTCCTAACAATGTGCTCAAGGATGCTCTGTACACCAAGCAAGGAGCACACTAGTGCCAGACTGGAGGAATCGTGGCATGAATTCTCCCAGGCATAATGGCATACAAGAGGATACAGCAACTTCAGAAAGCCAAGATGCAACAGGAATAGGAAACACATACATATACCTAAACACACAGCTAGGCTTGGCCGCAAGAACCTTTAAACTTTCTCATAAACTTTTTAGATTCTGGGGCCTACTGGAGCCTTGCAGAAAACTTGTTTGTTAAAAATGCTACCATGGAAACAGCAAGGAGGCAGATTTCCTTGCTTCTAGCAGACTTAAGTCCTCATGCAAGTAATGCCTCAAGAAACACATTCCTAGGGCTCAGAAAAATACTTTGTGAGAAGCAAATATTGGAAAGAAGTAAAAATCATTAAAAGGGAGCAATATTTTCAAAGCACTTCCCCAAAGGTGCAAAGAGTCCCCCAGAAGTTTTCACACAGCACCTAACCCAAGTCTCATTATGTGCCTCACAGTGAGCTGAGTGCTGCTGCCCCATAAGTACTCTCAGGAAATTTTTCAGGCACAAAAGGCTAAGGCCATTGGGCACCTGCACAATGGATGTCCTTGCCTGCAGAGTCAAAACGGGTTAGAAACAACATATTTGCTCGTAAAGCAATGCACAGCAGCACATTTTCAGGCTGCTAGGGCTTGTGCTCTGCGAGCTACCCAGCAGTGGAAATGATTAGGACATTGTCCTGCTACACTACTAACATCACTGTCATTAGGTCTCCCCTTAACAGGATTTCTACTCAAACAAGAGGAACAGCAACTGTGCTGTGAGGAAGAACATCCCCTCACTAGTCCTTCAGGGGGTTCTAGTAAAAATAAAAAAAATCCATTACCTTCTCCATACACCAAGGATGGATCCAGCCACTCTGTCATGTATTCGATTTCAGTTTCCAGCTCATCACACTGGGCTAGGGCCTATGTCAACACAGGCAGGAAGTCATCAGCTCCATACGGCCTCCCTGGGTTGAAGGGAATGCAGGCAGTGAGAGACAAACCACACTTTTTCACCAGTTCCCGTGTTTGAAAGGAAAGCACTCTTTTGTGCCTTCTCGAGCCTGCTAGTCCTGTATTACTCCAGAACTCCCTGGAGTCACCAATGTGCCAGCAAAGAGAACGTCGCCCTGACACTCACTGCTCGGGAGACCGGCTCAATCCTGTCCTTTCAACAAGCACAAATCTTACGATGCATGCCTTGAGGCATGCAAGGGAAATTTAGAGAGTGGGCTCACCTTGGCACCAGCTCAACCAGTGAACTGGTGGAAAGGCTGCCATGCCAGACACCTGCACCGCTCTCATTGCCTGAGAGATGATGGATAGGCGTTTTCTTTATACATCCAGGGATAACATCCACCTTCTGGAAGCGTCCAGACACCAACACCAGTCTCTGAGTATGAATCCCACAGCAGAAAAGCCCAAGTATAAAAGCCTATAAGATTTGACAAGGAAATTCAACTCATTTCCTTGGCAGAGAATAGTCAAAAACACCAGTGAGCAATGGCTCCTGTACCTGAAGGGAGCCTACAAGAAAGATGAGGAGAGACTGTAAGGGCCTGGAGTGACAGTGACCCACAAAGACCGTGCTGTACCCGGGCCCGTGCGTGGTCCTGGCACTTTTCCTGCATTTTGATTTCCTGTTCAGAAGTCACTATGTGGCCAAATCTCTGGGTCTGGCTAAACGGTGCTTAGTGCAGAACTGATGTGATGGTCACTCGGAATCGCCCAGAGCAGGAGCAAACTTGCAACTCTGGTGAAACTCAAGTGACACCAGCTGAGGCACACGCTCCAGATAACACACTGTGGGTGTGCCAGGGTCAGGGGCAAATGGTCAGGGCTTACCTTCTCCTGGTTTGAGGCCCGGTTTGGCAACAACACAACATTCCAGTGCAGGATCAGTGCCAAAGGGAAGGGCTGCACAGATGCCCTGAGCCCCAGTCTCTGCATCAGCAGCAGTGGGTGGGTGGACCTCACCTATTTCCAGATTAAAATCCATTTGTTTGTCGCTCCTGCTAGTTTCTAGGCTCTGAAAGCTCATTTCAGCTGTTCAGTGACAGCACTAGCTGGTCCGTGGATTTAAGGAAGCAGACAGTCTTTGGGAATGTGTGTTGCCATTTGAGACTTGTCCAAGAAAAGGGGCACAGGGGGACAGGAGGAGGACAGGTGTTAGGGACCGAGTCCGGAGAGCTGGCCGCATAAACGACACGTACACCGATACGATTAAGCATTGTTCTCCCCTTATTGTTCAACTATGCCAACTTATATCTACTTTTGCAAAGATTCATGCCCAGTCCCTCTAGATGGCCTCTAATCAGAGGGGGAGCCGGGCAGCTGTATACCTTGCCAAGGACTGTCAGGGCTGCCTGCAGTCAGGGGCCTGTTCAGGGGCTTTTCCTCAGCAACCCTGGGTTGTCCAATCTTTCCAGGGGTATCATCTGCCCTTGTTCCATAAGGAATCCCTCTACAGACAGGGAGTTGTCACCTGCCCCGTGCTCATGGGCTGCAGGGGACACCTGCACTGAGGAGGAAATGGAAATGGGAAAGAGGGAAATGCAACCGGATGGGACGCACCTCTGGCACCACATTTCCTCTTGTTCCTGCTGTCCTGAAAAGTCCCAAGTAAATCCAGTCCCTCAGACCTTGCATCCCTGAACACCAGGAGAGCTGGTGTTTTACCCAGATCCCAGTGCCCTGCACGGCTGCGCTGACACGAGCGCAGGCCGATCGCTCCGCCCAGCACCATCCCTCATTTGCCTCCCACGGCTCCCCAGGCGGCCCCAAACCACCCCAGCGTGTCTGTGCCGGGGCCAGGGCCTGCCCCGAGCCCGACCAGAGGCTGTCACCCAGCCCTGCACCAGCTCCCACCCCCGGGTGAGCCGGGAATGCACTGAGAGCTCGGCTCCCTGGGCTCCCCAGCACCCAAACTGGTCCTCACACACACAAAAATGCCCAACCTGCCCCTCTGGGCACAGCCAAACACCACAATTCCATCATCCCCAAGGAACTCTGGCACTTGCCTCTTCACCTCTGCCCATTTCCAGTAGCCGGGGCTAGGACCGGCCTGTCAGAAAGAGCATTCCCTAGGCAGTTCATCCCAGCCCAGAGGAGAAGAGGAGCCTGTCCCTGACCCACACCATGGGCAGGACAAGGGGGGCCCTAGCTGGCTTTGCCTACTCCAACACCAAAGCTCTTGGTCCCAAAGATGGGGCGAGTTCAGTGGTTTTTCCTGTCCTGAAAGAGAGCAGAAAAGGGAAGTTAATCCCACTGTAGAATCCAAGACTCCTGCATTTCATATTTCTGCTCTGATTGCTCACCGTGCAGTTTTATCCATGGGAAAAAAAAGGAGAATGACACCATATCAAATAAAAAGTTGATTTATCCACATAGGGGCTGTGGAGAGAAGGATACAAAGGAACTTTTCCATGATTTTGGGGCTTGAAGAGGGAGTGAATTTCCCTCCAAGCTGGGAAGGGCCTGAGGATGATAAAGCAAAGGAGCAGCTTCATCTCTCCCTGGCAGAGAGCTCTGGGCTCCATTATGGATACAACTCAATCCCAGCAGGATTTCAAAGGGTTTCTTTAGGATGTCAGGTCCCTCTTTATCAGATCCCTGCTGGGATTCAGGGCCTGCCTGGTCACGGGGTGCTTTGATAAGGGCTGGATTTAAATCCCAGATCTGAGAGCAGACATGAAAGTTCCCTGGGTTTCTAAGGGTTGAAAAGCTCGAGCTGGCTTCGCTGCAGAGCTGAAAAGTCAGGATAAGAGAGAGCAGGGAGTGGCCAGCAGGCTCAGGCTCCTGATCACGCCCCTGGGATCCATGGGATCCATAGGATCCGTGGCCTCTGGCACGCTGCTCCAGCACCCTGCAGGGTGACTGACAGCCGGGCAGGGGAAGGAGCCACCAGCAGCTCTGCGATGTGCACCATCATTCACCTTGCACGTGGCCTAAACAGCCACCAAGCACCGATGGACTGAGCCGAAAATATTGGAGAGATCTCAGTTTGCACTCCAAATTCCCTGCAGCCTGTTCCCTTCCTGATCCATCCCTTGAAGCAGCAAGAGTGGCATTCCTTCCGTGGTTGCTCTTTCCCTCCTGTTTTCCACTCAACAAGAAAAAGCAGCCACGTGAACAGGAGTAAAAGCCCCAAACGCACATAAAAGCGCATTCTCAGCATCACTAATCCCTGCCAAATTGCCAAGAACCTTCCAAAACTACATCCAAGCTTGGAAACAGGGAGCCAGTTGTTTGTTTAAGCAGCTATTGATCCCGTCTCTTCCAGCTAATTAAACTATTCACTATTTAAACTCATTAAACTGCTCATCCTGCTCCTGGCAGCCAGAGGCAAAGAAGAAATTGTGTCTAGATTAAATGGTGATGGTGAATGTGCCCATGCCAGTCCTTGGAGAGGTTGGAATTGCATCCCTGTTCCTCTGCTCTCTTTTCCTTCCTTTTTCCTGCAGTGATTCCCACCCGGATTCCTCAGCTCCAGCTCTCTGAGCAGCCTCACGGGGAGCATTTCATCCCCTTGGAGCCAACTCCATTTGTTGCATCCTTCATGCCTCAACCACCCCTAAAAGCAGGGAAGTGCTGATGGGCAGTGCAGCTGCTTCCACTCGGGAATGTTTCCAGTGGAACAGGGAGGGAATTCTGAGAAGCTTCCACCCACTGCACGTTATTGCTGGATAAAAGGTGAGGCAGCAAAGGATCAACAAAGGGAGATTTCAGCAAGACAAAGTCCAGACAGAGAGGCTGCAAGTGTTGCTGGGGCTGCTAAGCTGGGAAAACTGCAAGGTCAGGCTGTGGGAACATGGATTATACTGAGGTCTGGAACCGGTGTTGGGAAGAGGGGGAGAAGGGGGAGAAGGGGGAGAAGGGGGAGAAGGAGGAGAAAGGGCCCAAAGTAACTGCACAGCGAATTTCCTTACCATGAGCCAGGCTCATTCCCTGAGCTGACCGATATCTCTGAGCTCCCCTTCATGGCACAGCCCTGCCAGTAAAGAACAGAAGTTCCTGCCGCTCCCACTGGAATTCTGTAGCGTGCCTGGCATTCCATACGTTCTGCTGCCTGAGAATTCCTGCAGCCGTCCTTGGGAAGAGCAGTTCACTGCCACAGGAGGAACAAGAGGAAAGCAGTTGCCACTCTCGGGTTCTGTGCTCTGTAAAAAGTAAAACCAGATAAAGATCAAAGCTCCATAAAGCTGGAACCATCTCCAACCTCGGGACAGCCCTTCTGTGGGAAAAGCGTGGATGGGCAATTAGGAAGGAGATCATCATGCACATGGGCAAGAGGGGGGGAATTAAATTCTGCTGCTTTCTGATTGAGGCCTGCTTCAATTTGCAGCCTTTATAATATCAGTTTAATGGGACTTTTTGTGCTTTAAAGAGGTTTTTATTAGCTGGGGGTTGTCCCTGCCTGGACTGAGGCACAGCACAATGAGTCTCCTGCCTCCTGAAGCTGTGTCGTTATCCCAGCATCTGAAATTAAAAACCAGCACTCTGGGAAACCTCTCTACTCTGAGGAGAAGTGTGACGAGTGTTTGGGTCTGTGGAGAGCCTGGAACAGCTCTAAGAGACACCAAACATCCTGTGGATCCCAATGAACAGCAAAACATTCCAGCAGCTCCTTCCAACACCACCCTTGTAGGGAACTCTGTCACCCCAGTGGGTATTTGTGGGAGTAAGGAAGAAATCCCACTGATGACCTCAGTGTGATCACCTCTGGTTCGTCTGGGGATAAATCTCCTTTATCCTTCTGGGAGAATAAAGGAATCCAATGCTGCCTTAATCCCCTGCTCCTCGGAGTCTGGATTTCCAGAATCCATCTCCTGGCCCAGCATGGGAAGGGTTGTCCAGCGCTGGAACAGCTGCCCAGGGCAGTGGTGGAGTCACCAACCCTGGAAGTGCTCATAAAATACATGGATATGGCACTTGAGTGTTCATAAAATACATGGGGAAATACATGCAGAAATATAGGGATAAATACAGGGATAAATACGTGGATAAATATATGGATAAATGTATATGGATAAACATATATGGATAATCCATGGATAAACATACGGATAAATATAGGGATAAATAGGTATGGATAAATATGTATGGATAAATACAGACCTTGCCTCCCTGAACACCAGGAGAGCCGGTGTTTTACCCAGATCCCAGTGCCCTGCACGGCTGCGCTGACACGAGCGCAGGCCGATCGCTCCGCCCAGCACCATCCCTCATTTGCCTCCCACGGCTCCCCAGGCGGCCCCAAACCACCCCAGCGTGTCTGTGCCGGGGCCAGGGCCTGCCCCGAGCCCGACCAGAGGCTGTCACCCAGCCCTGCACCAGCTGCCACCCCCGGGAGAGCTGGGAATGCACTGAGAGCTCGGCTCCCCGGGCTCCCCAGCACCCAAACCGGTCCTCACACACACAGAAATGCCCAACCTGCCCCTCTGGGCACAGCCAAACACCACAATTCCATCATCCCCAAGGAACTCTGGCACTTGCCTCTTCACCTCTGCCCATTTCCAGTAGCCGGGGCTAGGACCGGCCTGTCAGAAAGAGCATTCCCTAGGCAGTTCATCCCAGCACAGAGGAGAAGAGGAGCCTGTCCCTGACCCACACCATGGGCAGGACAAGGGGGGGCCCTAGCTGGCTTTGCCTACTCCAACACCAAAGCTCTTGGTCCCAAAGATGGGGCGAGTTCAGTGGTTTTTTCCTGTCCTGAAAGAGAGCAGAAAAGGGAAGTTAATCGCACTGTGGAATCCAAGACTCCTGCATTTCATATTTCTGCTCTGATTGCTCACCATGCAGTTTTATCCATGGGAAAAAAAAAGAGAAAGACACCATATCAAATAAAATTGCCCTTTTCCAGCATTTTTATTCCAGGCATTAAAAGGATGCTCATTTCTCTTCTAGCCCGGCTGACTGGTGAGCCTAAAACAAGAAAGTGATGCAGTGAGCCAAGTGTTTTTCCTGAGCAAATGACATATTCTCTGGACCTGGGATAACCCATATCCCATGGCCTTCTCCAGGAAGGGTCCCAGCTGGATATGGTCTCCCAGAAAGGATTTCATAGGGGCTCACCTTTTGCCTGGAGCTTGGCTGAAGTCCTCAGCAATGCCAGGGAATGTGGCCATTGGAGGCTTTGGGCAGGATTTGGCTCATTTGCCTTTTTAGGCTTTGCTTCCTTCTCTCAGCCTTCCCACTGGATTGTGGCCTCCGAGGAATACGTAAAATCCCATTGGATTCCTGCTCTTTCGGACAATTTTTTGTACCGTTCCTGTACAAAACGAGGCCCCCTGTTCGATGCTTTTCCCCACCGTTCCCCGGCAGTTTTATCTGCCACTGCATTCCCTGCGTTGCTTGGGCTCTTCCCAGATCTCTGAGCTCCTTCACAAGGCAGGAGATCGATTTGGCCCAGGAACTAAACCCTCCCGAGGAATTGTCTGATGCCATCTCCGCATTTGACAGCTGATCCTTGTGCTCAAAGGATCCCTCTTTCTTCCCTTCAGCCAATTCCAAGGCTCGCTGCCCCCAGCTGGGATCAGTCCCCAGTCTGATCCCTGCACTCTTCCCTGCCGGGATCCTGCTCAGGAATCCATGGGCTGCAAATGTAAGAATTCATTCTTCCCACCCCTGCCCAGTTCCAAAGGATTTGGTGTCTGCCTTACCCGGCTGGAGCCTGCTTCCAACTCTGTTCTTGCTCCTTCTGCTGCTTTCCATTTCCCAGGAATTCCACCGACGGAGCGACAGCGATTTCCAGCTCCGCCAGGATTCCCTCTGTTGCGTTTGGGTGCTGGAAGGATATCAAAACCAGGGTCTCTGGGGCTTTACTATCAGGAAATTACATCCCCGGATTTGTTCATTTCCAAATATTATCTCTTCCCAACAAAGCACTGGGCATCCAAGGAATACAGAAAGTGATGGGCTGACCACTGCTTACTCTTCTGCAATGTCAGAGCTTGGAAAAAAAGGGCAGTTGAGGCTTCTCCTGGTGCTGCCCGTGAGGTGTATTTTACTTAAGAGCCCCTTCCCGTGTCTTTCCCTGTATCCACCAAAAATCCACCCGTTCATTCCCCAGCTGCTTGCTTCCTCCCTCTTTCCCTGTATCCAACAGAATTTTAACAGGTGAATATTCCCCTCTGCAAGAGCACCTTTCATTCCAAACCTAAGAACAAATGAATCACTTCCCTTTGACCGTCCTCAGTAGGATTACACTGAGAGCAGTGGATGGAAAATGATCCTCTCCTGGTCCCTGCTGGATTCCCGGAGCAGGGATTCTTTCCCTCTTTCACCCCCCCGCAATGCCCTCCTCCCCCTCCCTGCCCACCCCGCACCCTATTCAGGCTTTGTTCCACAGCTTTTGCCTCCAGACCTCAGATCCTTTCGTTCTACAGGAGCTCCCAGCAGCTCCACAGCCTTTCCTCTCCCATCCTGATCATTTCTCCAAGAATGGAGCTCCACATTTCAATTGCCTTCTCTTTTCTCTGACAATTCTCACCAGTCCAGACCTATAGCTGACACAAGGAACACTCGGTGCCCACAAATCCAAACCCAGACCCGGCCATCCCTAAACCAGCAACTCCCGGACAATTTGCGTTCATTCCAACCTAACACTGAGGACTCACCCAATCCTTCAAAATTCCCAACAAATATCCTGTTGCCTTCACAGCTCCCAGGGGATTCTGCTTTGTGCTCACACGGATTTGGGACTTCCCTGAAAAAACCCGTGCAGGGCACGCTGGAATCCCCGATCCCGTGAATCCGGGGAGCGTTAAAAGCTCGGTCCAGCCTGGGCCCCCAGAAATTTTTGCCAAATATCCCCCAAGTCCTCGGGATAACAGAACTCTCTGGTACTGCATTTTTGGCGTTGGAAAGCCTGGAATTACTCTATTCCTAGTGCTGGGCTCTGCATATGGCCGAGAAAATCCCGGCCTCCACACAAACCCAGATTCCAAACTTTTTGATACATTTCAGCAAACCAAGAAATTCACCCTCCCTGCTCCTTCTTAAGGGCATCCTTCTCTTCCCTTACCCGGCGGGCTCTCTCCCACTGGGGGTGGGTTTTTCCCTTCCCATGCTAATTAGTCCCTACTTCTAGGAGGTTTAGGCACCTTTGTTCCCTGGGAGGGATTTCTTAACACAGCTACCGAGGCTTTGGGAGTCTTCTTTATCTTCTACTTTCAGGAAAAACACCCTGTGATCCATAAATGCCACAATCCAGATGCCCAACTTCATCAAGACATCCTTTTTACCTAAAAACACACACTCTCAACTCTTAGATCTTTTAAAGTTTTACCCCCGCAAAAGTCCCCTATCTTTCCACCACTGAATTCCTCAGTCCTGCTTCCAAGGATTTCTTGAATACCACGGGGCTTTTCTCAACATTTACCCCCACGACCTTCCCTACGTGCCCACTGCTCATCACCTCATTTTTCCCTCAATGTGTTCGTTCTCCACCCCAGAGAGTTTGTCAAGTGTTGCCTCCAAAATGTTCCCCATCTGTCCACTACTGAGTTCCCCATTTTGCCTCCAAAATATTCCTTCTGTCCCCTCCAGATTGCATCCACTTTTACCCCCAACATTTTACTTCCTCTACAATATTGATTAAACCTTTTCCACCCCAAAAATGTGCATTCTCTCCCTTAAACAGCACCTCAGCTTTTCCCTCAAAAATGCCCCAGAGGGAAACTCAGATTCAGCCCCCAAACTCCCATTTTCCTACAC
The DNA here is from genome assembly GCF_009650955.1 of Corvus moneduloides. Classification (NCBI taxonomy): domain Eukaryota; kingdom Metazoa; phylum Chordata; class Aves; order Passeriformes; family Corvidae; genus Corvus; species Corvus moneduloides. The sequence continues at coordinate 146,471 of NW_022436877.1, read as the reverse complement.
AAACAGTTCTTGTGGCCCCTCTCAATTCCCCCAGGCTTTCAGCTAAAGGAAGAACTGGAAGCCTATTCCTTCATCTCCGCCCCTGTTTTGCTTTCCCGGAAAACCTTGCGATCCCACACTTTCTCCAAGAGATCTGCTGGGAGTACTGGAAGGTTTGCTCTGTCAGAGTGCCAGGGGGGTTTACAGCACTTGTTCCTCTGCATCTTTACCCTTTCATCAGGTTTCCCCTGGAACGGTGTTGTGGGAGAAGCTTGGAATTACCAGAAATGGATCAGGTTCACATTTTTGCCCCACCAGTTTTTATCTGGTTTGAAATTCCTGGAATTACCCTCAAATGTGCCCTAGAACACTGCTGTGAAAGGATCAATGAGAAGAACAGCCTGAAAGCAGAAAACCACCTCCAGCAGCAGCCAGAATGATCCCATTTCTCTTCTTACCTGGTCCTGCCAGAGCTCCCAACAGCCATTCCCATTCCAGAACAAGAGCTGTGGAAGACATTCCTGCTGTCCGTGAGGGTGAGGTGGCAGTTCTGGATGTTCTTTGCTGTGGAACCAGACAACAAACAGAGTGTAAATGATCTTGGTGGTCCCTTCCAAGCCAAACCAGCCCGTGATTCCATGCGTAGATCAGCACCTGTCCCAACTCCATTCCAGAAACCTCCTCCCACTAACCCAGAACTTTCCTTTTGCTGCTCAACATCAGGGATTTGCTGCCGAGTGCCCCGAGCAGGGGACGCCTCAGCCTTCCCTGGGACCGCAGCATTCCCTGGGACCGCAGCATTCCCTGCGCTGCCTCAGCACTCCCCCTGCACTGCTGTTCCACGCCGATCCCGCGGTCCAGCGCCTGTGCGGGCTGCAGTGCCGGGCTCTCCCCACAAGGCGGCAGCACCGGGAGCGAGCAGCCCCGGCCGGTCCCGCTGGCTCGGGGCAGCTGCGCCTTGAACCCGCCCTGAGCCGGCGGGGCCGTGAACACAGCGGGCACAAACCCCACCGGTGCCCTTTATTTCACCCTCAGAGGCACAGGATCGCAGCATTTCCTGGGCTGGAAGGGACCCGCAGGGAGCATCGAGTCCAAATCCTGACCCTGCACCCCAAGAATCCCACCCTGTGCCCGAGAGCCTTGTCCAGACCCAAACTCTTCCCCCAAGATCCTGAAAACACAGAGGGGCTGGGAGAAGGATGACAATGGAGGATTTTTTTATATAGATCTCCTTGTACGATCGTTACATAATATTATTAGATAGTCCAAGAACCCATCCCTGGGCCGGGACACCCATCCCTGGGCCGGGACACCCATCCCTGGGCCGGAATACCGATCCCCCGCGGCCCCCACCGTCCGCTCGGGGCTGTCCCCGTTCCCCGCTCACCTCCGAGCCCGGAGCACCCGCCCCAGTGCCCCCGGCCCGGCAGCGCTGCTCCCCGGGCTCCCCGCCATTGCCGCTCCCGGCGAAGAAGGGCGGAAGTCACCAGTACCGCACCAATGTGGCTATTCGACCTTCTCAAGATGGCGGCCGGAAGGACCCCGCTCCGTCTATTCGACTGCCTGAATGCTCCCGCCTGCCCCAGGCGCCGCTGACCCCACAGTCGGTGTCCGCATAGCGGGAAACGCCTCAGAAATCTGCGTGCAAGCGCTGGGCTGGCGTCGGCGTCGGCGTTGCGTTCAGGCAGCCGAATAGACGCAGCTTGGGGGGAGGGGGGGGGGCCTTCCCTGCGCCATATTGAGAAGGTCAGAAAACAGTGGACACGACCGCCATCTTTAGTGTGGCGGTGATGCAACTTCCGCCCTTCGCCGCCATCTTGGGTGCTGGCAGAAGCCACTTCCGGTCCAGCCGCCATCTTTAGTGTGGTACACTTAAGGGCCCCCGCCGCCCCTCACAAGGGCGTCTATTCGACTGCCTGAATCCGGCCCGGACTCCGACGCCGGCCCCGCGCTTTCCGCGAGATTTTCCGCGGTGCTTCCCGGTGCGAGGACACGGCTGGTGGGGTCAGCGGCACCGGAGGCGGGCGACTGCTCCGCGACCGGCGGCAGGCATCGGCAGGGACACCTCTCAAAGGGGCCTAGTGCGTCCGCCATCTTGAGTGTGGCGGAAGTGTAAACCACCCTCTGCAAGGTCCTGGCAGGTTCTAGTAAAAACGTCACTTAACGCCGTCCCGAGAGCGCGGAACTGCGCCTTCCTTTCCGAGCCGCCTCCTTGAGAGCGACACGCGGGCGGCTCGATTCCGACCGTGCCCGCCCGGTGCCCCCCGCCCGGGTCGCGCTGCGACCGCGCCTCTGCTGCCCGGCAAAACCGGCCCCGCCGGGCCGCCCCCCGCGCTGTCATTCCTCGCGGTCGCCGCCCCGCACGGCGCCCGCTCCTTTCCATAGCTGTGGCCCCGCTCACGCACGGCCGTGTCCCTCGGCGCTCCGAACCGCCCTTCGCCCCTCCCCTCCGCTGACAGACCCAGCCCCGCTCGCTCCCGCTCCTCGCCCTTGCCACGCTCGGCAGCCACCGAGGCCGCCGCCCTCTCGGCTCAGCCGGCACCGGGCGGCAGCAGCGCCGGGGCGCCGTGTCGGGGGCGGCAGTGCCGCGCTCTCGCCACCAGGCGGCAGCAGCGCCGCCCAGCTCAGCCCGGGGGCAGGGACAGAGCAGAGGGAAAAGCCGGCTCTGGGCGCTCTGCAGCTCCTGCAGCCCGAGCGTCTCGGCTCCTGGGGCCAGGCGCTTGCTTCTTTCCTTCCTACAGAAAAACGCCGGCTCGTTATTCGCAAAACTTGCTGATCTCTATTCCCAGCTTCTTATATTCCTGTATGCAACAGAGTAGAGAGAGAGGGCTGGCGCATTTCAAAATGAATTTACATCTAAATCAGTAGCATTTGCCTATAGATGTAAAAGTGAAGAACTTAACAGGTTTTAGTATTCTGCACACATCCCTCCCTGGGTGGAATGGTAAAAAGTTAAAAACAAATGAAATTTTAAAAGTAGAAAGTTAAAGTTACAACAACAGAAATTTATAAACAAACAAAGAGGTAAAATACAAGAAACTAACAAATTTCTAAAGGTAGAAAGTTAAAAACAAACAAAGTTAGAAACAAAAAAAAAATTAGAAACAAACGAAATTAGAAAGGTAGAAATTTAGAAACAAAGTCAGAAAGGCAAGTGTTGAGCCTTTGACAGGGTACCACCCTTCCTTCTCGGACCAGGGTGAAAGAGCAGAGGAGGCTGCTGTTCTGCTGAGTTCTTTATTTCACAGTCTCACAGCTGTCTTGAAGGCAGAGTTCGAATGGGGTTACATGATAAAGCCAAGCAGCAGCAGCAGCAGGCAAAAACAGCTTCTTCTATATGCTCCATACACTGTATTTTTTCTTACGGAAGTGTGGATTCTATTTGTTAATTGACCAGTAAGATTAACACACCATTCTAGTTTTCTTTTTCTTAACCCATCCTGGTCTAATTCTAACAGTCGTAAGCCTCACACAAGTGTTACATCTGTATTACAGAGATTTACACATGCAGTTTCTATCAGCTCTTACTGTTTATGTGAACAGTCTAATTCTATCTAGATTTTGTCTAAAGTAAAGAACTCTGTGAAAAGGTAACACTGCTGCAGCAAGAGCTGTGTTTAAGATCTCTGCTACAGCTTTTTCAGCTTTAAGGCACTTAGCATCTATTTCTACTAAAAGTTAAAAATCTGTATTTCTATTTCACTTTGGTGTGGCTTCATGGATGTCAGCTTGTTCAAAGGTTTTAATTCAAACCTAATGCTTTGGCTTCCCTCTGGGCCTGAGGGAACTTCTCTAACAAGAAGGTTAGAAACAAAGTTAGAAAGGTAAAAGTTAGAAAGTAAAAAACAAATTTAGAAAGGCACAAAGTTAGAAACGTAGAGTGTTAGAAACAAACAAAGTTAGAAAGGTAAAACAGGAATAAAAATGGAAATTTGTGATGTAGGGTGTAGCTGGGACGCTAGATGGTATTACTGGATTGACACAGAAGGGCTGGAGCTCTCATGCAACACTTTGACTTTTGTCATAACCTTGTTTAAATCCGTGGCAGAGTGCCCCATACCAGCTGAGGAGGTTCCTGCAGGAAGGTCGGTCACCGTTTGTGTTTGCGGGGCAAACGTAAATGGTAGCTATGTCACAGCACTCTTCTTTGTCTTTATTTTTAGGAGGTAAAGCCAGATATCAGTGGTCAAGGTTGATGGAGCAAGGTGAGCGGTGACCGGTGGACAGAATGAGTTGCTATTGCTTGGGTGTCAAGTTCCAGTACAGCTCTAAGCATCCATTGTTGCTTGTGCATTTTAAGCGGTACATTTCGAAGATGTCCCTGCCCAAGGTGCCGAGTGGGCGCAAGCTTAAGGTCGAAGTGTGGCATACTTCAATTGGAGCAGGGAGCTTGTGGGTTTAGAGTCCCTTAGCGTGTTTTTTTGCTTTGTTTCTTTGCAGGTGCTGCCGCTGCCCTGGACGTGCCAAGGAACAGAGGCGAACAGATGAGTCGGCATGTAGGTGGGGCGACTGATAAGCGAGTGGTATGCGGCGGCTCGCTGAGCGTGTACATTTTCCTATTGCAGGTATCCTCTGGGAAATCCCCAGAGTCAAATGAAGATTTGAGGTGAGCTGGGGCGGCGGTTTGGAGGAGCCCCTCCATGATTACTCTTCTGCAGTCACGTTTCCTGTTCTGTCATCTTAGCTACCGTGAGCAGCTGCAAAGCTGAAGCTTGGAAATGGCAGGTAAGCGATGAGCCTCGGCAGTTAGGAGGGAGCGGGGCGTTGTGGAAGGGGTCGCTTTCAGGCCGTCTTGTTGCAGTCTGAACTTTCTTTCTGCATCTTTGCAGCCGCCGAAGAGGACTGCAGGGAGCGTATCGACGTCTGTGGTGCCCACGTGTTCTTTTCCGTTGAGGATGGATTTTGCCCGCTCATCTTCCAAAAGCTAAGTGTTGGGACTGGTGGTCGGGAGTAGTGAAAAACCTTTGGAAGCGCAGGAGGCAATTTGAAGTTAGCTTAGAGGAGAGGGCTGTAGCGGGACAGGCCGCTGGGAAGTAAAGGGAGAGGGTTTCTCCTCGGCATCGCCCAACCCTTCACTGGGCAGGGCAGTTCTGACCCATCTCTGCATTCTCGCGAGCTTCGCGTCATCGGCCTTCTTCGAGTCTCGATGTCGTGGGCGATCTTTTTGCCTGGGGAGCTCGCCTTTGGGTCCGGAGCAATCGGCCCGGTCACTCGGTGGTTGTCGCCTCCTTCTCTAGGCCTACCGAGCTTCTTGAGCATCCTCTTAGCGGCTTTGTCGCTAACTTCTCTTAAGGAGTTACGTTGCACTGTCGCGTGCTATTGCCATAGAGCTGCCTTTCCGTCGGCATCATCGGTCTCTGGCTCATCTTGCGCTAGGAACCTTGGGTCCATTAGGTGAAACTGCTGGGCGATTTCGAGTCGTGTCTATGTTACGCGGTTTGTGTCTGTCATGTTGTTTGTGTGCATCGGCTTCTGTGTCACAGGGCTTTGTTACATCTTGATGCTTTATTGGTGTTGTTCCAGGCCGTATTGGCCATACTCTACTCGCATACGTTCCCGGATCGGGCTTATTCCGGCCTCTTTACTTTTTTACTTTTGGAGACTGGAGGAAGTACACAAGATGTTCTCATCTGTTTTCCTTCTCGGTTTCGGTACTGCCTTCTTTTCGCGTGCCGTTCCCTTGGACTTCTATAGGGAGGGTATCAGACCCTCCCCACGTGACTGCGGTAGTTCGGTAGGTTCTGTCGCCTCGAAGCCTATTGGGCTCGAGAATTAACCTTCCAGAGCGTCATCTCGAGCCCTCGCATCATCTTTGCTTATATTTGGTGTGCGCCGCTCGGGGTCAGAGCCGCCCTGCCCCGGCACATAGAGTCACGGTTAGGTAGAACAGTTACAAAACTTAATGGTTTGTCTCTTTTCTATGGGGTTTTGGGCAGAAATTTGCGGGCTCTGCGTGGGGATAACTCCTAGCTGTCGGCCGCTCGTGGACTGCCTCACATTGTCTCGCAGGTCCCCGAGGCAGCTTCGGCTCTCCGCAGTCACCGAAGCTACCGATTTTCCCGGAATGTACCGTTCGACATTGAGGAACGGCGGCCAGCAGGTGTGTCGAAGCGTCTTCGTCAGTAGAGGGTTTTGAGTAAGGGCTGCAGCGTGGGTGTAAGCTGAAGGGCGTGTGACTGCGTTTGAGGGTTTGTCTGTCTGCGTCTGCTTGTGTCTGTCTGTGAGAGTGCGCGCGTGGAATGGTTCTAACCTTGTGTGGATGATTTTTGCCTTTCAGGTTTTTTCAAACCTAACCCTAACCCTTTGCCAGTTTTGAGGGGACAACTGGGGGTGCCCTAGTTCCCGGCAGCTTTTGTCTGCGACGTTCACAATTTTAGGAGGTGGAATCCTGTTATTGCCAAAAGCAATATCCCCTTTTGTGCCGTGGGCACCTGGCTGCAAACGATGGCTCCTTCCTGCGGGAAGGAAATCCTGGAAACTCGGTTTCTCAGGGACAGGTGAGAGGTAGCTCTCGAGGGGTCAAGTCCAGCCAGAGCCCTGAGCTGCCCAACTTCCTTTCCTGTGGAGAAGAACCATCCTCCCAGCCGGGCCCCAGGTGCCGAAATTTCTGCTCTGCCTCGGAATTTATGTACGGGCCGGGACCGCTCCCTCGTGAGAGACCGGTTGTCGGGGCGCGCGTAGAAGCGCTGCGAAATGTATGGGAACAGCTTGATTTAAACTCTTAGAATGCTGAGTGTTGGGCTTTTCCTTCAATTTAATCCTCTGAAATGAGTGAAAATGGGGTGGTTTTCCTCAAGTTAAATTAAATAAATGGGTTCCTCCCTTTAATTTAATCCTCTAAGATATCAGAAAAAAAGAGTTTTCACTGCTCTTTCCATCTCTCAAATGATGGGAAAAGGGGGATTTTTCTCTCCATTTCAACCCTTAAGAAGGAGGGACAACAGGGCTTTCCCCTTAATTTAGACCCTAATATGATGAACACGGAGGGCTTACCCTCAATCTAAACCCATAAAATGGCATGGTGAATGTTTTTCCCTTAATTTTTAGCGAAAACAAATGGAAAACGGGATTCTCTGACAACTGGTATCCCTAACATCCTGGAAAAGGCAGGTTTTCCTTCAATTGATACCCTTAAAATTGCAAGTGAAGGGAGATCCTCCCTGGTTTAAATGCGGACAACAATAGAAAAAGGAATTTTTTCCATTTATTTAAACCCCTTTTTCTCGTTGTATCGGCCGTTTTATTCTGGAGGGGCTGAGGGCACTTCAGAGGGACTGGGGGCACTGCGGAGAGACTGACAAGATGAAATCTGAAGGGTAAAGGAGAAAGATTCCCCCTATGCACCCCCCCCCCCCCCCCCGCTGCGCCGCCTGCTCAGGTGCTGCCCCTTGGCCTTTTCTTTGTCCCTCGGCATTTTGTTGGAGCTACGTTCCATGACCAGGTACATCCGGGTGCTCCCCCAGCCCCTGCGCGATGTTCCAACCATCCTTCCTTGAGAGGCCTCCCGGGACTCCCCGCTCGGGCCCTGCCCACCAGCAGCTCCCTGCTCCCGTCGGCCCAGATCCGCCTCCCCGCAGTCAAGCCCCAGCAGCAACCGCCCCCTCCTCATCCTCGCCGGTCAGACCGGGGGCCACTGCACGGGGTGGACGCGAGGGGGGGCGAAGGAGAGGCGGGCGTGGGAATTCCAGGTCGGGGGAGAAAGTCGGGGGATTTTTTTTCCGAGAAAAAGCACGACCGCCGCTGCGGGCGCCACGCTGCCGTAAAGCATGGCTACCGCCCCGCCGCTCCTGCCGCGCTGACGTAAAGCATCGAGCCAGCCGCGCCGTGCCGACCAGGCTGCCGTAAAGCGCGGGGGAAGATGGCGGCGGTGACGGTGTGGGAGCCGCGGGCCGCGTCAGGCCCCGCCGGGCTGCACCGGGAGTGGACGGCGGAGCCCGTCAGCACCGGCGTGAGTGGGCCGAGGGGCGGCGGGGGACCCCCTTGGAGCGCTGCGGACTCGCGATGGGCGAGGAGGGATGGAGATGTTACGGCCCAGGAGAACCCGCCACGGGGTGGAGGGGGCGGGCTGGGGGGCAGAGGGTCTCCGATGTGTGGCTGAGGCTGGACTTGGAGCTGGGTACGGGGCAGAAGGGGCTGGCGGAGCGGAGAGTTTCCCAAAGGGTGCGGGAAGGGGAATATGGGTCAGAGGGACCCCCCGGAGGGGGGTACTATGGGGCACGGGGTGGTTTCTCTGGGGAGGGAGGAGTTGCTGTGGGTCGGGGAGTTCTGCGGGAAGGGGGTTTCTGTGGGGCGCGGGGTAGTTTCTGCGGGGCAGGGGCTGCTGTGGGGCAGGGACTCGCAGCGCAGCCCCTCCCTTCCCTCCCCCCAGACCACCATCATGGCCGTGGAGTTCGATGGAGGCGTCGTCATCGGGGCCGACTCCCGAACCACCACCGGGTGAGCGCCACGGGCCGTGACGTCCTCAGTGACCTCATGGGGAGTCCCGGATGCTGTCATGGGGTTGTCACTCTTGTCATGGCGTCACCGTGACGTCACTGGGAAGCCACCCCTAAAGCTGTGGGCAGGGTCCCAGATGTCTCAGGTATCAATGTCACACCTGACAGGCATTTTCCATCACCAAAATCAGCTAAGAATCCTTTATTTATGTGGAATAAGTCCTGCAAAAGCATTCTCAGGTTGAAGCTTGTGTTCTCGGTCCCAGTCTTTGGATTTCTCTCCAGGGATCCCATTTTTCAAACCATTTTTCCTCTTTTCAGGGGAGTTCTCAAATCCCAGAGAACCATTCCCCGGTGTGGTGGTAAAAATTTGATTTAAATCCCGTGTGTTAAAATTGCCCAATCCAAAGGGTTTCCTGAATCCTTCTCTGTCCCATAATTCTCAATTCATCTGTAAAATACGGGACGCTTCCCACGCTATCATTGTTATAAGTTTGGGTCCATTATATGGAAAAATTCTTTCCGATGCCTCAGATCTTTGAGCAAAACCTGAATTATTTTTATTGATTCCATCCTGGTAATCTTACAAAATCCGTTTCCCAGCGTTTCCCGGGGCTTATCCCGGGCTTTCTGGGATTTCCTGCCCTATTTTTTTGTTTTGCTCATTGGCACAGCAAATGCCACATTTCTAAGTCCCTTGCCTGTAAACCCCAGCGCTTTGTGCCCAATGAAATTCCGGCATCTTTTTGGGACCGACGCCTGCTTTCCGGGGGTTTCTCAGCACCTCCAGCTCGTCGCTCCTCTTGCGGTGTCACCCTGGGGGGTTGTTACAGTAATATCACGCTGCTGTCACCCAGTGCCTGTTGCTGTGGTGTCACCTCCAGCTGCCGGGGGGCCGTGGAGGTGACATCACCACGGTGTCCCGCAGGTCCTATGTGGCCAACCGGGTGACGGACAAACTGACCCCCGTCCACGACCGAATCTTCTGCTGCCGCTCGGGCTCGGCAGCCGACACGCAGGCCGTGGCCGACGCCGTGGCCTATCAGCTGGCCTTCCACAGGTATCCCCCATGGGCGTGGGGCAGGGCCGGGGGGGCTGTGGGGCCAACCCCCGGCCCCACACCTGGCCCTGCCCCACAGCGTGGAGCTGGAGGAGCCGCCGCGGGTGCGCACGGCCGCCCGCCTCTTCCAGCAGAGCTGCTACCGGTACCGTGAGGAGCTCAGCGCCGGCATCATTGTCGCTGGCTGGGACCCGCGGAGGGGGGGACAGGTGCGCTCCCTTCAGTCCCAGTGTCCCCCTTTTGTTGCCCTGCAGCATTCCTCTTTCTGCCCGAGCATGTCCTTGTTTCCACCCTGGAGTGTTCTCCTTTCTGCCCTGGAGCGTCCCTCCTTCTGTCCCATAATGTCCTTTTTTCCATCTGGGAGTGTCTCGCTCTGCCCCACGTCTCCTTCTGCCTCCCGGTATCCCCTTCTCTGCCCCACAGCACCTACTTCTGCCCTTCAGTCCCCCCTTAGTGCCGCACAGCCCCCTCCTTTGCCCCACAGCACCCTACAGCCCCCCCTGTGCCCCCCAGGTATACATGGTGCCAATGGGAGGGCTCCTCCTGCGCCAGCCCTTCGCCGTGGGGGGCTCGGGCAGCTCCTACATCTATGGATTCCTGGACGCCACGTTCCGGTCTGGGATGAGCCGCTCCCAGTGCCAGGAATTCGTTGCCCGTGGTGGGTTTGGGGGATACTGGAGAACTTGGGGGGGCGGGGGGGGGGGGATGGAGGGAAGGATCCTGAGAGGGATCTTGGGATCCTGGGAGAGGATTTGGGGGCACAGAGGAGTGTGGCTGGCATCGAGGGGTTTGGGGGTGGCCCGGGAGTGGATTTGGGGAACACGGAAGGGTTTGGAAGGTCCTGGAAGAGGATTTGGGGGCACAGAGGAGTTTGGGCAGTGCTGAGGGGTTTTGGAGTGTCCCAGAGGGGGATTTGGGAACACGAAGGTCTTTGGGGGTCCCTGACCCATGTTCCCCCAGCGCTGGCCCTGGCGATGGTGCGGGACGGCTCCAGCGGAGGCGTCATCAGGCTGGCGGCCATCACCGAGGAGGGGGTGGAACGGACAGTCCTGGCCGGCTCTGACCTGCCCTGGGGTGATGGTGGCCCGCCTGTCTGAGGGAGAGCTCCTCCTGGGACCCCCGAATTTGGTGGGGGAAACAATAAATGGCTCCGCTGCCTCTGCTGGATGTTCTTGGGGTCCGGCTTTGGCATCCCCTCCTGTCACCCCTGATCGGGGCGAGGCCACACCCACAGTGCGACAGACACAGACCCCGTCCCTGGTGCGACAGAGATAAAGCACCCCCCAATGTCTGTAGGTCTTGCTTTAATTATATGATCACGATCCATGATTCATTAACAAAGCACAGGGTCGAGGGTGCTGGGGGAAGAGAAGGAGGCGGAATCTGGGGGGGCTCCTGCCCCGCATTTTGAACTTGATATTGGCTGGTAACAAAACCCCCAGAGGGGCGGGAGGGGAGCACAGGGGGAGGGTGCCCTACACTGTCTATAGGGCTGCCCCATAGGGACAAGGCATCCCCTGTTGTCCCCGTGGGAGGGATCCAGCACCCCTGTCAGGCCCAGGGCCCCTTCATAGAGCCCCAGGGATCCCTATAGCCCCAAGGAGTGGGTCATGCACCCTTACAGGGCACAAGACCCCTCCACAGGGCCCCAGGGCCACTTCATAGCCTTGACGGGGGCCAGGCACTCCTATAGAGCCACCTCCCCAGAGCACCTAAGGGAGAGGTCAGACCCCCCCCAAAGCCCCTTCGTGGGGGGTCGGGTGCCCCTACAGAACCCACAGGATCGGGTTGGATCCCCCCAACCCCCCCACCCACTGAGGGGAGGGGGGTGTTAGGCGCTGAGGAAGAGCCGCTGGTACCACTTGTTCATCTGCTCGAGAAAGATGAAGGTGAGCACGGTGTGGGGGCCCAGGCGGGCGTAGTAGGGGGTGAAGCCCTTCCAGAGGCTGAAGAAGCCTTCATACCGCACCACCTTCAGCAGCACATCCTGGGGGGGTAGGGGGGGGAAGGAAGAGCAGTATGTCAGGGGGACCCCCAAAATATGGAGAAACCTTCTGAAAAACAACATGGATGCTCTCCCAAAAGGATGGGGAGCTTTCTTGAAATAACATGCACACCCTCAAAATGATAGGGAATCCTCCCAAAACTATGAGAAACCTTCCAAAAATGAGGGATCCCCACCCCACCAAAATAGTGGGGAGCCTTCCCCAAATGCCAGGGGAGAGCTCCCCAAAATTACGGGCATCTCCTCAAAATGACCTGAATTTCTCCCCCACCTCCAATGATGTGGAACACCCCCAACATGGTGTGAAACCCCCCGCATGAAAGGGGGGTTTCCTCCCAAAATTGACAGAGGAGCCCCTCCTAAATTGTTGGGGACTCCCAAACGGTGTAGCCCTCCTAAACCCTGCTCACTCACCAGCCCGTTGCGGTACTCGGGTTTCCCATCTATTGTCCGCATGTTCTGGATCCTGTTGGGAAAAATTTAGGGGCAAACCACGACGTTTTGGAGTGGAGTGACCACGTGTCACATCTGTGATTATCTAAAGGGGAGCGGGGGACCCCCCCCCAAAATGAACCCACCGGGTCTTGACGATGTCGACGGGCATGGAGGCGGCCGTGGTCACCAGCCCGCTGATCATGCTGGCGCAGAAGTGGCACAGGATGTCATCGCGGAAATGCCCTGGGGGCACCCCAAAACATCAAAGGGGAATGGGGGGAGACGGCCCCAGGATTTGGGATTTCCCCACGGCAGACCCCCACCCTGAACTCACCAGAGTCAAGCAGGAATTGTTTGGACTGGGAGTAGGAGGCAAGCTGGGCAGCGTTGACCACCACGGCACGGGCCATGGTGGGAATACAGCCCTGGGAGAAAATGGGGTGGTTGGGTGAGTCCTGTGCACCTCTAGACCCCACTACATCGCCCCCTGCATCCCCGCTTTCCCCCCCAGACCCCGCTCTCCTCCCTCACCACAGCGGGGATACAGAACTGGGGTGGGAGGCGGGAGTGTGGGGGACACCCGGCTTCCCCCCCATAGCGTGAGGCCAGCCCCTGCACCCCTGGGAAGGCAGCAGGGGAGTCATGGAGGATCTCAGGGTCCCCCAGCCCCCACCTACCCTCCACAGCGTGAGCACCCCCTCCTCCCTTGCCATCCTCACAAGGGCGTCGAACACATTGCGATACCCGCGGCGCTCACCAGGGGGCAGCCTGGGATTTGGGGCAAAAGAAAGGGATTTTGGTAAAAAAAGCATACTTGGGGGGGAGGGGTGGAAGGGGGCACAGGTATTTTTTGGAGGATTAGGGGCTCACCTGCCGTCAGCTGTCATGCGGATGAGGGCCACCTCAGCTGGGGTCCCCACGAAGGCCCCCGCGGCTCCTGCTGTCATGCCCATGGCTGCCTTGGCCAGGAACGGAGGGGGGGTCCCATCAGCCCCCCCAAAACGCTCCAGGAGGACGCTGTAGATGCCCAGGCGCGTGGTGGTGTAGGTAGCTTGGCGAAGAAGGCCCGCCGAGAGCCTGGGGGAACACAGAGAATGGCAGGGGTCCCAAAAATGGGAGGGCAGGAAAGGGTCACAAGGCTTGCAGATGCTTGGGGTTTTGAGGTTTTGGGTGGTCTGTACCCCACGTAGATGACCGGCAACCTCTTGTAGCATGGGATGGACCCCAGGGTGTCCAGGGACGTGGGGTTTGGGGGTTCAAGAGATGTCCCAGGGAATTGGAGGTTCAGGGTGGTTGCAGGGTGTTTTGGAGGGCCCGTACCCCGTGTAGATGCCCCTCAGTCCCTCGTGGCGTAGGATGGACCCCAGGGCGTGCAGGGACGTCCGGTACTCACGGCCCTTGGCCCCGGCCCCGCTCAACTGCATCCGGTTCTTCACCAAGTCCAGGGGCTGCACGAAGACTGTGGCCCCCATCCTAAAGAAAAGGGGTCAGGGAGGGTCAGGGGGACCCCAAAAATACTCACACCGCTCTCCACAGCCCCCCAAATCCACCCACAGCCCTCTCGGAGGAAACCTGGGGTGAGGAGGGAGTCTGAAGGAGTTTTGGGGATCTCTGGCGGGGGGCACAGGGAAGTCTTGCGGGGAGCTGGATGGGATTTCGGGAGGTTTGAAAGGGTTCAGTGGGTTTGAATTGATTTTGGAGGGCACTGGGGCTTGGGGGTGTCTGAAGGGGGCTTGGGGAGCATTTGAGGGACTCAGAATTGGGGAGGCTGTGGGGGGCAGGCAATTGGGGATCGGGGGGAGCTAAAGGATGGGGGGGCTGAGGGGTTAGGAGGGGCATCGGCCGTGGTTTCGGCGGCTGAAGGGAGTTTAGGGGCGAGCTGAAAGGTCTGGGCGGGGGAATCTCGGTTTGGGAGTGCGGGATCGCGGTTTTGACGGGGGACATATCTCGGTTTGGCGGGGGTGGGATGGGGGGGACTCTCACCCGGCCAGGCCGCCGAAGAGAAACTTCACGGACTTCGGGGAGGTCTTGGGCCTCTCAGCCGCCGGCGCCGCCGCCATCGCGGCCGGGCCCTGGTACCGGGGGCGTGGGGGGCGCGCGGGGTCCGGCACCGGCGGCGCCCCAAGGTGACTCGGGGGGGGGGCGCGGCGCCAGTGCGCCTGCGCGAGGCGCGTGCGCGGCGCCGGGGCGGGGGCCCCGCGCAGGGAGCGCGGCTTTGCGGAGCAGCGCCGCCTCTGAGGGGAGCGGGCGTGGCCGCGCGCCCCAGGGCGCGTTCCCTCCTCACGCCTCTGATTGGTGGGAAGCGTTTAGGCGGGAAGAGGAATTGTTCAGTAACCCAGGGGATTGGCTAGGGCGGAAGCAGGTGCTGAGTAGCCTCGCCCCTCTCTCGCGAGATTCCGCCATCTTGGGGGGCTTGAGAGGAACCGGTGGCGGCGGGAGGGGTCGGCGACCGGGACTTCCCGCACTCGGTCCCGCCGCTGCTCAGCGCCGTGGGGTGATGCCTCGCCAGTCCTGTTCCAGCCGGTGAGTGCTGGGGGGTACCGGGACGCACTAGGAGATGTTGGAAAGCATTTGGGACACTGGAGGGCGCTGTCAGGCACTGGAAGGCTCTGTGGGTATGCTGGGAAGCACTTTGAGCGCACTGGGGGTCACTGGGAGGCACTTCGGGTGCACTGGGGGTCACTGGGAGGCTCCTTGGGGGTGCGACTGACGGGCACTGGGGGGCAGTGGAGGCAGTCTGGGTCTACTGGAGGGCACTGGGGGCATTCTTGGGTGCATCGGTCAGCACCGGGGTCCCTCGGAGTCCCCGTACCCGTACTGGTACCTCCCACTAACCCCTACTATCGATTCCAACTGGGAGTCACTGGTGAGGCACTGGAGACCACCCCCATCCCTAGCACTTCTATTCCCCTCCAAACCCTGTCCCTCCTCTCCAGCCCCCCCCCCCCCCCCCCCCGCAGTTTTGGGGTCCCCTCAGGTGTTGAGGGTTGTCGGGGACACCAGAGGGCAGACGCTGTCAGGGATGACACAGGTGACACCACCATCCTACAGGTGTCAGGGTGCTACAGGTGACACGGTCACCTGGGCACGGGGTGGGAGGGAGGCAGTGACACTGTCCTACAGGATGTAGGGGTGCCATGGCTCCACAGGTGACAGTGATGGGGTGCTGGTGTGCCCCAACCTCACAGCCATGGGGGTCACCTCATGGTAGGGGCAAAGGCACGCAGGGGGCCCCAACACCTGGGTCCCTCCAGGCTGGGTGAGGGGGTCGGAGGGATTGACACTCCATCCGGCCCACGGCCCAACTCCCGATACCCCAATTCCCCCCGTGGGGCAACTGTGGGCCCTTCCCCCCCACGTCCGTGAGTCAGACGGGGGGGAGGGGGGGGAACAGGAAGCGCCGGAGCCACCACGTTGCCCTTATATGGACTCGATGGCACCGGAGCCGCTTCCTCCTGCCCGGACGCCTGATCCTGCCCCACATCACCTTCCCACATCCCCATCTCTGCCCTACGCCACCTTCTTCACCCACATCAGCCTCCCCATCTCTCTCTGCCCCACCCCATCCCCCCACATCCGCACTGCTGCCCTTCATCACCCCATCCCACCAACCTCCCCAATCCCCACCTCTGCCCCATATCACCCCATCCCACCACTTCCCCAATCCCCACCTCTGCCCCACACCACTGCCTGAACACCTGGGGCCCCCCCTCACAATTTGCCAGAATATCTAGAGTTCCTGCCCCCCAATTCCCCACAGGCCCTTTCTGTTCCTCCCAAATGTCCCCCAGCCCCCTTATTCCATCTTGCCGCCCCCCCAGCTGCTGTCTGGACCCCCAACTGACTTCCCCCCTGCTGCTGGTGCAGCCCCTGCCATCAGTGCAGCCCCCCAATAAAGCCTCTGCCTCCAAACTTTGCCTCCTGAGAGTCTGGGGGGAGGTCACGGGGCGGGTGCTGAGGCGTCACCCCCGCCCCATCGCGGACTTTGTCCCCCTGGGGCACGGCAGCACCCTTGGACCCGGGTATCCGGGGAGGCCTCCCCGCCCTGGGTGGAGGGCAGGACCGCGCCCCATGGCCCCGGCCGCGCATCGAGGTTCCCCCACAGCACCCAGATCCCTGAAATCCCCGACCCGCAGCGACTCCCCACAAGGGCACTTTATTGCTGCCGGCAGCGGGGATCGGGGTGGTGACAGAGGAGTTGAGGATGGGGTCCTGCTGGTCCCTGGCGGCTCCTGCTGGTCCCTGGGGGTCCAGGGGTCCCCGAGGGGGTCCCGGGGGTCCCCCCAAGCCCCCTCAGTACTGGCTGCGCCGCAGGTGATTGGCCATCTCATAACATTTCTTGTTGACGCAGCCACCGTGGACTCCCTCCTTGCCCATGGCCAGCACGATGGCTGTGGGGGTAGGGGCATAAAGTGGGGGGGCGTCATTCCAAAACCCCCATCAATCCCCAGACAGACAGAGGGGAGAGGGGCAGGAAGCAACAGATGGGATGAAGGGACCCTGGGACAGGTAATCTGGGGGGACTTGGGGCAAGGGGGAGGGGGGACATTAACGGGAAGCAGGTCAGGGGTGACACAGGTGAGAGGGCAGCAGGTGACGTGGCCAGGTGGAGTTGTGTGGGGGAGAGGACACAGAGTGACATGGGGGCGGGGGGGGCGTATCTGGGGAGCAACAAGTGCTGGGGGTGACACAGTGAGGCCATGAGATACGTGGGGGGCACGTGCGGAGGCTTGGGGTCACGGGGGTGACAGGAACAGGTCAGGAGGTAATAAAGGGTGACAGGAAAGTGTGGGGGTGGGGAGTGATACAGGGTGATGGGGTGGTTCCAGGGGGAGGTTCCTCTTGTTGGTGATTTTGAAGGTGGAGGGATCACAGGGGAAGGGGATGGCAGGGGGTGTGCTGGGGAGGGTGATGGGGGTGACACGGGGGTGGTTCCAGGGGGCCCCTCACTTTTGTTGGTGATGGCGGCCGTGATGTTGAAGGTGGGTGCTCCGGCAGCCCCCTTGGTGCGCAGGTCCATGCTGTGCTCCCCCTCCACCAGCAGCGAGTCCCGGATGACGGAGCAGCGCAGCCCCCCCAGCGTCAGTCCCTGCACCAGCAGTGGCCCCCGCTCGGGGCCCACCAGTGCCGCCACCTCCGCTGGCTGTTGGTACAAGGGTCAAGGGGGCACCCCAAAAACAGACCCCAGACCCCCAAAACCCACTCGTGACCCCGTAAAGAACACAGCTGTCTGGGGACTGCCATAACTCCCCCTGCTCAAGGTCCATCACTTTTGCAGGCCGGACAAGGGTGGGGACAGGTCAAGAGGACCCCAAAGGCCCACCCAGGGACCACCAAAACCAAACGCAGACGCCAAACCCCCGGGCAGGGCTCCTACAGGGCACTCGGCAAACAGGGACTCTCATAACACCCACTCCATGACCATAAAAGGGACCCAGGTGTCCTGGGATCCCCATTACTCCCGGCAGGGACCCCACGTCTGACCCCTGACCCCCAAGGGAACCCCAGTAGAGGATCCGAGGATCCCCGTAACCCCCCAGAACTCGAGACCCTCCAGGGCAAATGCTTCCACCAGCTACCATGGGGGAGAACAGGTCAGGAACCCCAAAAACAGCCCCCCAGGAACCCCAAAAGGGACCCCTCAAACGAACCCCCCAGGGACCCTACATTTAACCCAGTGTTAACCCAGAGAGCCCCATCGGGACCTTAAGTCCAGGGACCCCCATGAGCCCCCCCCATAGTCCCCCGGGTGGCCCAGGCGTCCTGCGACCCCCATGACTCCCCCGTGACCCGCAACCTGTGACCCGTGGGCCCTGGGGGACCCCCGTAAATCCCCCATGACCCTACACAGGAACCAGGGGTCCGGTAGCTCCCCTTTCCCACCATGGGCCTCCCCAAACTTCTCTCCTCCCCCCCCCATTTCCGTGGGGGGAAGTGGGGAGGGGGGAGGGGGGTGCGTGCGCGCCGCCCCTCCCCCACAGGAAGCCCCGGCCGCCCCTCCTCCACCGGGAAGTGGCCGCATTCCGTGCATTTTTAGAGGGTTTTTAAGTGGGGAGGGGTTCCTCCACCCCCCCCCCCACCTCCCCGACTAGAGCCCCGCCATTCACTTAGGGGACCGCAATAAAATAGATGGGAAGTGGAGAGGGAGGTCGTCCAACCACGTGGTGTTCGCCCATCCCCCCTTCTCCGGCCGCCTGCGACCCCCGCAAAGTGCTCGAAACGGGGTTAAGGAGGGGACTGCCTCGCCGCCGGGACCCCCCCCCCGGCCCCAGAGCCCCCCCAGCACCGGCCCTCCCCCGGCACCGGGTCCCCGGGCATGGGCAGCGCCCGCGCCGCCGCCCCCCCCCCAACCCCCCGCGCTCCACGCTGGCGCGTTTGCGTTTTTCTCCCTTTTTTGTCCTTCCCGGAGCCCGTCGCGGGAGGGGCGGGGGGGGTCAGCCCCGCCCCTCAGCGGCCACTGGGTCCCCCCGCCCTCCGCGCGCTTGGGCGGGAAACGCCTCGGCGCGCTAGCCCCCCCCCCCACCCCCGCCAGTCCCGGCCTCTCACCGTGATATTGGCGAAGGTCTTGCCGGGGGCGGCGGCCCAGACGGCGGGGGTGTCGCGATAGCCGACGATTGCGGCATCCTGGCAGGTGCCGTCCGCCAGCAGCGTCTCCACGTAGGGCGCCCACCCGCTCATGGCGGCGGCGGGCGGGCGGGCGGGGCGGGGAGGCGTGGCCTGCCGCGGGGGGCGGGGCTGCGCCTGGGAAGGGGCGGGGTTTTCGTCCGGCGCCGGCGCAGTGCGACCCGAGCGCGGCGGCGGCGGAGAAGCGGCGGCGGCGCCGCGCGGCGGTTTTCATAGGGGACGGCAGGGGGCGGGGCCTGAAGGGGCGGGGCCTGAAGGGACGGGAACGCCCCGCGCGTCCCGGAGGGCGCGCGGCGATGGGGGGGGGGGGGGGGGGGGGGGCCTTTGTATCGCGACCCTTCCCTCATTGTCGCGACGTCTTCCTCCCATTGCGATCCCCCGCGTTGTCCCAGCCCCCACTGTTATCGCGATGCCCGCACTCCCATTATTGTGAACCCTTCCCTTATTGCGCCCACACCTCCCCTCAATGCAATCCCCTCGTATTCTGGATCCGGCGATTATCACAACGCATCGGCCCCCGTTATTCAAACACCCCCTCAGTATCCCGACACTCGCTTCCGTTATTCCGACCCTCCCCGTTACCTCGACTCCCACCCCTTATTGTGCCCCCTCTCCCCCGTTAGTCCGACTCCCCCCCCGTTATCGCGACAGCCCCGCGGTTATCGTGATCCCTCCCGACTAATAACGAATCCCCCGTTATTGCGCCACCTCCCCCTATATTGTGAATCACGGTTTTTCTGATACACACACGCCCTTATCGCGACACCCCGCCCCGCGCTGGGCCCTACGTGCAGCCCCGAACGGGGGTCGCTAGCGGGGGATGGGAGTTCAATGTGGGTCTGGGGGTGCAGGACTCCCGCCCCTCCCCCCGTGGGTCGCGGTTTGACTCAGACCCGGGCGGGACTTTCCGGGGGGAGGGGGGAGGGGCAGCGGTTTCACTTCCTGCCCCGGAGTGGGGGAGGGGTCCGGCGGTTGAGGACAGGGAAGGGGGAGACCAAGGCATTCGGGATCGTCTCTCCCCGAGGGGGGCCGAGGGTGCCACGACCCCCAGAGCCGGATTGGGGGGGTCGAGGGCTCGTGAGGGCGTCCGTTCCACCCCCCATAAAAGGCCCGGACCCGCCCCCCCGGCGAGAAGTTCCCCGGGAAGTGGTCAAAGCCACCGCCCCCCCCCACGCTGTGGGGCCCATGGGGCTGAGTCCCCTCCCTCCCCCCCTTCGGTAGTCCTTCGGGGTTGAACTCCCCCCCCCGCAAAGGACCTTCTGCACCCCCAAAACCTTGTCCCCTCAATTCGCCCCCTCCCCTTCTGGCTGGGGCTGTTTCTCCCAGGGCCTTCAGGCGGTGCTCCAGCCCCCCGGCTGGGGGTCGTGTTATCGTGACCTTTAAGGGGGGCTAAAAATAGCCCCAAAGCCAGGGGGAGACGCCCAAGGACCATCGCCAAGTGCTACCAGCCCCGGGCACTTGGGGCATCACCCCTAACCCCCAGCGGGGGCTCAATTTGACCACGGTCCCTCCAGGGGAGAGGGGCAAAGAGAAGGGGATAAATTATCCCGGCGGCCCCTGTGGGGGAGGTGGAAGGGTCCCAGGCAGAGGCAGCACTGGGTGAGAGGGGCCTGGACCCGCCCTGGGCCCCTTTGAATGTCCCGGGTGCTGGGGAGAGGGGTCTGGGCTCACTCAGGGTCCCCCGTGGGATGGGGGGACATAGGGCCAGCTCAGGGCACCTGGACACAGGGGTTCCATCCCCGGGAGCTGGGGGGGGGGGGGGGGGGGCCTCTGTGGAGTCCAGGGTCAGGCTGGGATGCCCTTGACCTTGGCTTTGACCCCTGGGTCCCCTACCCCACACAGCCATGTCCATCCAGAAGATCATGGCCCAGGAGATCCTAGATTCCCATGGGAACCCCACAGCAGAAGTGGATCTGTTTACAGCCAAGGGTGTGGAGGGGCAGGGGGGGTGTTGGGGTGGGGGGGCTCATGGGGGGGTTTGAGGACTTGGAGGAGGCTCAGGGTTGTGGTGGAATGTATCAGGAGTGCTGGGGACATGGAGAGTCCCAGGGCAGGCAGTGACAGTCCCCTCCTACCCCAGGATGGTTCTGGGCAGCTCTTCCCAGTGGAGCCTGCACTGGGATTCACAAGGCCCTGGAGCTCCAGGATGGGGATGAGAGCCGCTACATGGGCAAAGGCGGGACTTTGGTAAGCTGGGACCTTGAGAAAGGGGGAAAGTGGGCACGGCCAGTGACCCCCAAAAACATTCAGGGACCCCCAAGACCCTGAAAGTCCCAAGGAGGTACCCTAAAACCCAAACAGATCCCCCCCAAGAGCCAACAATCCCTCCAGTGACCCCCCCAATGGTCCAACCAGACCCCTCGAGAGCCTACAACAACCCCAAGACCCACTTGGGTCCTCCAAGAGCTCCCAGGATTCAAATAGATCCCCCATGATCAGCTGCCTCCCCCGCAATGACCCTCCAAGACCCAACTGCATCCTCTACACCCCCACCCAAGACCCAACTGCATCCCCTAAACCACCCCTCAACACCCATCTCATTCCCCCCAAGACAAAACAAGCCCCCCAACCCTTCCCACATCCCCAAATCCCCACGTGTCAGGTCAGAGGTCACACCTTCTGCCCCCTCCAGGGGTCCTGAAAGCCATGGAACACATCAACAAGACCCTGGGCCCAGCTCTGGTGGAGAAGGTGCATGTGAGGGAGGGGCAGGAGGAATTGGGGGACACTTAGGGGTAGGCAGGGAGGCCGACACTCCCTCCCCATACCCCAGAAACTCAGCATGGTGGAGCAGGAGAAGATCGAGGTCACGACTGAGATGGACGGCACCGAGATTGGTTGGGTCTTGGGGTCACATCATGAATTTGTGGTAATTAGAGAGAGGTCATGGGGTAGTGGGGCAGGGGTGAGAAAGGGCAGGAGGTGGAGGGGGGGCACCTGGACACCTGGGTCCATCTGCCTTTGGAGGGAGGGCAATTAAGGGGGGTGGTCTTCAGGCCTGGATGCCCAGGTCCCCTTGGCCAAGGGTCAGCATTGAGCGTGTCCACGTATGGGGTCCCTGTGGTCTCTGGAGGGATTTGGGGGACCAAGAGCGATTTGGGTCCTGGTTGCCCCAGGTCTGTCTCTGCTGGGGTGGGGGTTCAGGGGAGATTTGGGGATTCAGGGGGAATTTAGGCCCAGCTCCCTGGGTGCCCTTCCAGCGCTGGAGCTTCTGAAAGCAGCCATTGGGAAGGCTGGGTACATGGACGAGGTGGCCATCGGGATGGACACGGCAGCCTCTGAACTCTGCCATGAGGGCAAATATGACCTGGACTTCAAATCCCCCCCTGGATCCCAAGTTCTTCATCACCGGGGAGCAGCTGGGGCAGCTCTACCAGAGCTTCATCAAGGACTACCCTGCTGAGCACTGGGATGAAACTGAGAGGGCACTGGGAGGGACTTCGATGGCACTGGGAGGGCACTGGGAAGGCACTGGGAAGCAGGGGAGTGACACTGAGGACTGCGACGCACTGCAGGGCATTGGGATGACCTGGAATGGACTGGGGCGTAACTGGGAGGCACTGGAAAGGCAGCTGGGGACTCTGATAGCTGATACAAGGCCGTGCCCAGGGCCGCAGGGTGGTCACTGTCCCTCTCCCACACCCCCAGGTGACTGGGCCATATTGGTGCACACTGGTACATCCTGGTGGCTGTTTCCCCACCATGGTGTCAGTTGAGGACCCCTTTGACCAGGATGACAGGGATGGCTGGAAGCAGTTCTTGACACAGGCAGACATCCAGGTGGTGGACAATGATCTGACAGCGACCAACCCAAAACTCATCGCACGGGCGGCCAAACTGCAGGCACGCAGCTGCCTCCTGCTCAAGGTCAACCAGATCAGATTGGTCACCAAGTCCATCCGGGCGCGAGTCCTCCGAATCCTCGTGCAACTCCCTGTGCAAATGCCCCGCACCGAGTCCATGCAGGCGTGATCCTCGTGTGACCCCACACCCTTGCGCGGGGGTCATCGTCCCCGCGTAACCCCCTCGTTACAGAGTCCATCCGGGTGTGAGCGCACGTGCAAATCCCCCACAGCTGAGGCCATCCAGGTGTGACTGCACACACAAATTCACACAAACTCTTGTGAAAACCCTGACCACGGAAACCATTCAGGCTGAGTCTGTGCAAACCCTCCTGCGAATCTCTGTGAAAGCCCCCGGCTCACCGTGTCCATCCAGGCGCGAGTGCGCAGGCAAATCCTTGCACAAACCCTCGGGAAAAGGCTCCTTGGGAAGAGGCCTTGTGCAAACTCATACGAGGCAAGGCCTCTGCACAAAAATCTCTCATGGAAATGCCCCTCATCATCCAGTGCAAAGCCCTTGTGTGAAAACCTCAGGCACAACCCTCATCCCAGCTCATGTCCCCATGTCACCTCCCGTGACCCTGCCTGTGTACCTCCACAGGTGCAAGCTGGCCCAGAGCTACAGCTGGGGGGTCATGGTGAGTCACCGCTCGGGCGAGACTGAGGACACCTTCATTTCGGACCTCGTCGTGGGGCTCTGCGCTGGCCAGGTGAGTCCCAGCATCCCCTGTCACCCCCCTGTTCCCCCATGACACCCTCCATTGTCCCCCATCGTCCCCAGATCCAGACGGGGGCTCCCTGTTGCTCGAAGCACTTAGCCAAGTACAACCAGCTGATGAGGCGAGGGGTCTCCACGTCTGTGTCCCCTCCCTTGTCCCCAAATCTGTGTGCGTCCCCCCTTGTCCCCACATGTCCCCAGGGGTCCCTGCTGCCTCCATGTCCCCACATCCCCCACAGAGAGCTGGGGGGGTGCCCAAGCCCATCCCCATGTCCCCCCCAGGAGTGTCCTTGTCCCTGTGAGTCCCACATGTGCCCCCGCCCCTTCCCCAACCCCCCGTCTGCTGACCCCTGGATCACCCCCATGTCACCCCACTGAGCTCTCATCCCCCCCAGGATTGAGGAGGTCCTGGGGGATGGGGCCAAGTTCACGGGGCGCAAATTCCAAAATCCCAAGGCCACGTAGGACGGGGAGAGGCAGAGAGGCCCACCCTGCCCCCCCCCCGCCAAGGGGTTCCCCCCACTTCGTGAAGTAAACTTCATGAAGTACCAGGAGCTCCCCACTCATGCTTTGTTGGGAGCAGCGGGACACGCACACACACGATCTGGGATATGGGGGTGCCCCTCCTCACCACAACTGCCCCCCAAAACAGACATGGGGACCAGGCCAGGAGATGAGGTGCTTTATCACCCCTGCTGTGCATCCCTGTCACCCTCCCCCACACTGTTAAATACCCCCGGGGGCTACAGCCCCCCCACCACCCTCCTATCACACAGAGGGGCCCCCGGGGCCCCCCCCGGCCCCGCCCTCGTCCTCCGCCTGCCGCAGCCGCTTCTTGGCCCGGATCTCGTTCATGGCCTCTTCGATGGAGCGCGTGTCCCGCTTGTTGGCCACCGGCACTGGGGGGGCACAGGGTGGAACCAGGTGGCTGTGACTCCCACAGCGACCCCCCAGCCCTCCATTGAGAGCCTAGGTATTTGGGTGCCCAAAACTCCCCCGGGAAGGGATCCAGGTATCCAGGACACCTCCAGGCCTCCTGGACCCCCGGGACCCTCCTGGACCATCACAGACTCCCTCGGGACCTCCCCAGGACCCCCTGCTCACCACAGCCATACGCCTTGTTGGCCTCCATGGTGCGGGCAGCAGCTTTGGCGGCGTCGGAGCCGATCAGGTGCCGATATTTGTCTTTGTAGTCGTTGGGGGGACCCGGGGGGGCCGGGCCGCGCTCAAGCTCCGCCTCCTCCTGCTGTGCCGCCAGCTCCTGGGGGCAAGGCGTCAGCAACAAGCCCCGCCATACACCACCCGCTCAGGCCGCACCCACCAAGCCTGTGCCACACCCATATAAGCCCTGCCCCCACTGTGAGTGCATGCCACACCCATCTGGCCACGCCCTGTTGGGCCCCACCCATATCGCAATTAAGTCTCGCCCCACAGCCACTAAGCCCCGCCTACCCGGAGGCGACGCCGCTCCTCAGCTCGGGCCGGGTCCCACTCCTCGCCGCGCCGATACGCGTCCAGCTCCTCGTCCGACGGCGCGAACTCCTGGGGACACTGGCATCGCCCTGTGTTCCCTCACCTCCCCTGGTCCTCCCCACAGTGTCTCCCGCCATCCCCCACCTTTTTGAACACCATTACGTAGCGACTGTCCTCGTCATCTCCAAAGGAGAAGGATGTCAGCCCGGCCACCTCCGCCACGTCGTGCCTGGGGGAACAGGGAACTGCTGGCACTGGGGCTCCCCAGAGGGGTCCTTCCCCCCCTCACAAGGGTCCCCAACTGCCCCAGAGTACAGCTGCCATCCTGGTGTGCTCCTGTCCTGCCCCGTGTCTCCAGTGTCCAACGCCAGTGTTCACAGTATTGCCCCAACAGTGCAGCCATAGTTTCCCCAGTGTCCCCAGTATCCTCCCAAGTGCCCTCCCATCCCCACGTCCCTCAGGGTCCCCAATGTTCTCCCAAGCGCTCTCAGTGTCCCCTCTGCCCCGCCCCTGCCCTCCCAGTGTCCCCCTAGTGCCCCGCAGAGCACACAGTACTCCCCCAGTGCCCACCTTCCCAGTGTGCCCAGGGCCCCACTCACAGGATGCTCCTCTCAATCTTGTTCATGGGCTGGAACCGGCGCCGGGGCTCCCCGGTGGCCTGGATGAACTGGGACACCTCCTGCTCCATCTGGGGATACACGGGCAGTCCAGGGGGGCCCAGGAATTTGGGGGGGCCCATGAAGAGTAGCCCGAAATGCCCAGTGATGCCCGTCCCCCCACTCACCCTCTTTCTGAACTCGACCTTCTGGCGCTTCTCCTGCTCCTGCAGCTTCTTCATGCGAGCGGCTTGTTCTGGAGCGGACAGGGAGGGTCAGGTCGGCAGGGACCCCCCCCAAAACCTCCGGGGGGCGGAGGGGGCAGGGCCAGCACCATCCCGGGGATGTCACTGAATGGGCGGGGCGTGACCTGGGATGGGCGTTGCGTGGGGCGTGGCCAGACGCCCCCCTCCCCCCGTCAATCAGGAGAGCAAGCGCGTGCACAGAGAGGGAGCGGAGCCAGCAGCCCGCGCGCGGCGGGGTCTCGCGTGAGGGTAGGCGCCGGGAGTGGGGGGGGTTGCGAGGGCGAAGAGCCGGGACGCGCCGCTCCCCGCCCCGACCGGTCGGTGCCCCCCCCCCGCCTTCCCCCGGTGCCTCCGCGTCCTCCCCAGCCCCGCTGACCCCGCGCCCGGCGCCGCGTCTCGCCGTCGGCGGCGGCGGGCGGCCGCTCCATGGAGCTCAGGATGGAACCCAGCAGGTCCAGCTCCGCCATCTTGCGACGGGGCGATGCGTGACGCCGCGCGCGGGCCGCGGCCCCGGCGTCTTGCGTCATCGCGTCGGGGACGTAGGAGGGCCCGGCCTCTGGGGAAAGGGGCGGGGCGTTCTGGAGAGGGCGGGGGACTGGGCGTGGCCTCGCCGCAAAGGGGCGTGGCCTGGCCTTTAAAGGGCCCGCCGGGGTCTGCCCGTGAGGGGCCGCCACTCCCCGCCCTCAACAATGTCCCCTCCCTCCCAATGTCCCAGTGTCCCTCTCCACACATAAACACACACACGCATCGGGTCTTTTACTCCCTCTTCCTCGTTTTTTAATGGAACTTTGTACAAAGAGCCCACACGGGGCAGGGGGAGAGTGGGGCATGCGGGGGGGGGGGCTGGGTACAGGGGCGAGTGAGGAGGGGGCGTGGGGTGGCTCTTCCCCCTTCTTCCCCTCCCCACGAGCCCTCCAGGGAGACCCAGACACACAAAAACGCCTGGGGGACACAGGGAGGGGAGCACCCCCCATGCCTGGGCTCCCCTGCAAGAGGGGGTAGTGAGGCCCCCCCAATGTCTGGGTCCCCGGGGGGGCGGTGGAGCCCCTCCAGTGCCTGGATCCCCAGTGTGGGTGGGTCACGAGGCCAGGCCCCGCGTCTGTAAACTGTCCACCTCCTTGTTCTGCTTTAGTTCCTCCATCCTGAGCGAGGAAACACGAATTGGGGAGGGGGGGGGCAGGCTCTGTTGAGACTCTGCCCCCATGGTGTCACCTGTCCCTAACCCCCCCAGTGTCACCTGCTTCCACCCACCTCTGGGTGACATCTCCCAGCCACACAACACCTCAACCCATGTCCCTGTGTTGCCCCGCAATGTCCCCATTTCCCCTCACTGTGTCCGACCCAGTCCCCGACCCTGTCCCCTCCCTGTCCCTCCACAATGTCCCCGTACCGGTGGCGGCAGCGCCGCAGGAACCTCATGATCTTCCGGGCTGCCTGGTCCTGCTTGAGGGTGAGGAAGGTGCTCCTGGGGGAAAATGGAGCGGAGGGTGAGGACCTCTCTGTCCCCAGTACCCCTTGTCCCCAGTGCCCCTCAGTGCCCCTCAGTGCACCGGTGCTGGCGGAGGCTACGGAAGCGCTGCTGGATGAGCACGGCCGCGCGCCGGCGCCGCTGGAATCGCTTCTGCTCCGCGTAGCTCCGGAACTTGCTCTGGATCAGGATGGCGGCCTGCGTCATCCGCTGGAACAGGGCGAACTGGGGGGACAGGAGGATACCAGTGTCACAGCACCCTCAAACAGGCACCCCAATGTCACCCCAGTGTCCCAGCACTCCTGCGTCATCCGCTGGAACAGGGCGAACTGGGGGGACAGAGGGGATACAGAGGGGGGCACTCCAGTGTCACCCCAATGTCCCAGCATCCTCAAACGAGGGCCCCCACGTCCATGTGTTCCAGAGCCCAGGCATCCAGAGACCCCAAAACAGTTCCGAAAATGTGGGTGCCCCCCTCCAACACTCCCCAGGGAAACCCTGTTACCTTCAGAGCGATCCAGGTCAGCTTGTGGGGCAGAGAGAGAGGGTTGGGGGGGGGTCTGGGGTGCCCGGGGGGTACCCAGGAGGGGTCCACGGGGTTTTCAGGTTCCCCCCACACCTCAGTACCTGCTTGTACTTGCGGTAGCAGCGCTGGATGACGGCAGCCGCCAGCTCCTGCTGCTCCTTCAGCCTCCGGCCCTGGGGGCAGCGACAGGGATTGCGGGGCTCAGCGGTGCCGGGGAGGCCCCAGAGAGGCCCCGGGGGGTTTTGGGGTGCCGGGAGCAGGGGGTACACACCCGGTACTTGCGGAAAGCGCCCTGGACAAGGCGTGCGGCCTCATAGAGCTCGTGCTGCTCCTGGTCACTGAGGGTGAGCAGGGCCACGGCCCCCCCCTCACCCCGCGCCCCCCCTGACGCGTTCAGGAACTCAGCCCAGCCCGCGGCCGAAGGGGGGGGCGGCCGCTCGGGCACCCCCGGGGACCCCCGGGAGGCTGCCTCTGCTCTGGGGAACACACAGGACACAGGAGGGTCAGGGGGGAGGGGAGAGGATGGGAGACACCCCCCCAGGGAGGAATCTGAGTGTCATGGAATGTCCCCAAGAGGACACTGCGGTCTTCCAGGAGCCAGGGAGTTGTCCCCCCCCCCGGTGGGGTACTGGGGTTTTGCAGAATGTGGGAGACCCCCGCCATGGGGACGCTGGGGTATCATAGGACGTAAAGGGCCCTCCCAACAGATACTGGGATGTTCCAGGCCACGGGGGAATCCCCAAGAGTATCCTGGGGTGCTGCCGGATGTGGGTGACCCCCCCCAGGGATCTGAGGGTGCCCCCGGACACCCCCCAACCCCAGGAGTACCTGTGGGGAGGTGCAGGGGGACGGTCAACACTCTCCAGGTAGGTGGCCAGCCAGGCCATGGCGGCACCAAGCCCTGCTGGCCCAGCTGGCCCCGGCGTCCCGAGGGTCCCCCCTGCTGATCCCAATGCTCCCAGTGCCCCCGGTGGCCCCCCCGGTGCCTCCTGCTTGATGCGTTCAGGGGTTGCCTCGATGATCTGTCGTGCCAGTGTCACCACCTCGGCCTAGGGCAGGGGGGACGTTGGGACTCTCCTGCGCTGGGGGTGTCCCGAGCCCTGGCTGTCCCCCGCCTTTACCTGCAGGGTGTCGGAGGGTGGGGCCAGCGCATCCTCGGGGGGGCTGGGGGGCACTGCCACCCCCCAGCTCTCATCCTCGGAGGGACCAGGGGGGCCGGGGGGCAGCGGGACGGAGCCAGGACCCTCCGAGAGCCCCGACGGGGACGACAGGCTGCTGGCTGTGCTCAGCCCTGGTGACAGGGGGGACATGGCAGCGGGGTTTAGTCCTGGAGAGACACACCTTGAGGGGAAGGGGGGACACGCAGGGCATGGGGAGAGGACAGGGGACACCATGGGGACACGCCAGGGACACAAAGAAGCTGGGGAGGACAGAGGACAAGAGGGACATGGGATGCACAGGGAACACAAAAGGGGGGGACAAAGAACGTGGAGGGGGAACTTGGGGACACCTGGATCCACAAAGATGTGGGGGAGGACAGGGGACACGGTGGGGGACACGGTGGGGGACACAGCGGGGAAAGGCTGGAGGGGACCAGCGATGCCCTGGGGGCACATGAAGGGGGGCAGGGGGACAGGGAGGGAATATGGTGACAGTGACAGCGGTCAGGAGCAGTGAGGGGACACGGTGACAGTGGCCACACCACGGTGGTGATGACCAGGAGCCCGGGAAAGGACACAGTGACAGAGGACAGGAAGGGGACAAGGTGCCAGTGCCATACCTGTGTCGGGGCTGGCAGAGAGCGGGGAGGGGATGCGCAGCCCGGGCAGGTGACAGCGCGGGGACGTGGGTGACACCTGCAGCTCCTCGAGGCGGGTGACCAGGGCCAGGTGGCCGCGGGCACGTGCCAGGGCCAGTGGCAGCCGCCCCAGGGTGTCGGGGACGGCCAGCGCCCGCCGGTCCCAGCGGCACAGCCGCTCCGCCGCCTCCCGGTGCCCCAGGGCACACGCCCACATCTGGGGACACGGTGACACGTGTCAACAGGGTGTCCCCAAGGCGTCCCCCATCCCGAGACGCCGTCCCTTCCTGAGCCACCACCCCACGCCCCATCCCCTTGCTGCCACTGCATTCCCAGCCCTGCCACCGTGTCCCCACTGTCACCACCGCGTCCCCAGTGTCTGCAGTGTCCCCTTACCAGGGGGGTGCAGGAGAAATGGTCCACGTTGAGGGGGTCGATCTCCTGCTCCAGCTCCAGGCTGTCAGCTGCCAGCATCCTGCAGGAACAGGAAGGGACACGGACAGGTGTCACATCCAGTCGGGGACACAGCCTGGAGGGGCTCACCTCTACTTAGGAGCATGGCCCGGGGGGATCGCCATCACTATCCCCACCTCGTGCCAGTCCGGGTCCCCAACCAGCCCCTGTCCCCAGGTGCCCTGCTCACCGCCAGCGCCGCAGAGCCTCCACGAGGCTGGCGTAGCCCTGGGCGGCCGCCAGGTGCAGCAGCGTCATCCCACGGAACGTCACCCCGTGCGCCAGCATCGAGGTCCCCGATGTCCCCGGCGACGTCGCTGGCCAGCCCGGCCGTGCCATCATGGCCTCGCAGATGGCCACCACCCGCGCCTCAAAGGATGACCCCGGCCCCTGTCCCCAGGGGGGATGTCAGGGGACACCAGGGCACAAGGAGAGGTGTGTGGCGGACCCCAGGGAACGCCAGTCTATTCCAGCAGATGCCGGGGACGCCGCGCAACACCGGAGTACATTAGAGGATATCGGGGACATCACAAGACACGAGCGAGCACCAGGGATCTTCAGGGGCCATGTGGTGACTCAAGTGTTGGGGGAGGCCTCACCTGCTCAGGGCGGGTCTCAGACGGGGCCCCCCGTGGGGGCAGAAGGGGCGCGGGGGGGGGCAGGGCCCCCAGACGCGTCTCCAGCTGCTCCAGGCGCTCCAGGATGGACAGACGGAACTGGGCCTCTGGCAGAGGAGGGAACCAGGGGTGAGGGAGGCACACCCCAAACACCCTGACCCCGAATAGTGTCACCCCACGGGGAGAAGGACAGGTTTAGGATCCCCATAACGGGACCCCAACAAGATCTCAGGTGTCTGGGTGCCACCCCCCGAGGGCATGAGCCGTTTCAGGGTGTCCCGTCCCGTTCTGGGGGGGTCCTGGGGTGTCCTCGCTCACCGTCCAGTGCCAGCCAGTCCAGCTGTGCCCCGGGGGGGGCCCCGGGCTGCCCCCCGTGCCCGATACTCGAACGGGGCCGCGGCCGAGAGCAGCCGGGGGGGACAGGCCACGCGCAGGGCGGCCACGCCGGCCTCGTGGGCTGTGGGGGGGACACGGAGGTGGGGTCAGCGCTGCAGGAAGGGGGGACACGAGCGGGGACCCCGCCGCGGGGACACTCACGGGGGCAGTAGCAGCGCAGGACACCCGGCTGGACCAGCGCGGCTGGAACCGAGGTACGGTCGAAGAGACAGGAGTAGGCGCCGGGGTCCCCCCATGGGCCCGTGATCAGCACCTTCACCCCGCCCTGGGGGAACACGGGAGGGGTCACTGGGGACCCCTGGGGATGGGAGGAGAGAGGGCGAGGGGGAAGAGGACACCCCCCCCTCCCCAAAGCGCTCACCTCAGGGTAGGACCACTCTGGGGAGAAATCGGTGATGGCCACAGGGGAGTCGCTGGGGGGGGCCGGGGGGGACGAGGGGAGGTGGGGAGCGTGGGGGGCCTCACGCGGGTTTGGAGGGACCCCCGCATCCCCTGTCAGCAGCTCAGGGAAGGGGTGGGGGAAGGGGGGCTGGGGCAGGGGGGCGGCGCTGAGGGGGTCGTGGGGAACCGTGCCCTGTTTTACCCCCTCCTTCTCCTCCTCCTCCTCCTCCTTCTCCTCCTCCTCCTCGTCCTCCAGTTTTGGGGGTGCGGCTGGGGGCGGGGGGGGAGCGCCGGGGGGGGCCTCGGCCTCGCAGCCATAGGTCTGCCCGCGGCGGGGGCTGTTGAGGAAGCAGTCGGGGTCAAAGGCAGCCGGGGGGGGCGGCGCAGTGGGACAGGTTCCCTCGGGGGTCACCAGGTGCTGGCTGGGCGTCAGGCCCAGGGGTTGCTCGGGCCCCCCCGGCGCCGCCCCCCCACCCAAACTGGCCACCACCAACAGCGGCAGCCCCCTCGCGGGCGGCAACGAGGGGGCTCGGGGCCCTTCGGGGGGTGCCGTGCCTCCCCCCAGGCCCGGGGAGGGCTGGGTGGTGTCAGGGGAGGAGGGGGCGGGTTTGGGGGCGTCCCCTGGTGCGCCCCCCCCGCCCCCCCGCTCCACTTTGGGGGAAATGATGCGGTGTTTGGTGCTGCCGCACTTGTGGCCAGGAGTGCCTGCGGGGTACAAGGGAGGGGAGGGTTAGCAGGGGACAGGGAAGGTTTCGGGGGAGATTTTAGGGTCCCAAGGGGAGTCCTGAGGGGAATTTGGGAAGGTCCCAAAGAGATTCGGGGTGTTCCAAGGGTGTTCAGGGTGATCCAGAGGAATGTGGGGTTGTCCCAAGGAGTTTGGGGCAGTTCTACAGGGGTCCAAGGGACAGTTTGGGGTCCCAGGGGCTGCTCTCAGGGCCCCGAGGGGTTCTGGGGGTTCCCAAAGGGGTTCAGGGCATCGCAGTGGCTTTCGGGGATCCCAGGGAGCGTTCAAGAGCACCCCAGGAAGGGCTGGGAAGGTCCCAGGGAGATGGGAGTCCCAGTGGAGTCCCCCGGGTTTTGGGGGTCCCATTGAGCTGGAGGAGCCCCAGGAAGTCCCGGTGGGTTCGCCAGGGGTTTTGGGGGTCCCGGGGGGTCCTGTCTCACCCAGCCCCCCGGCGCAGAGGCAGGCATGAGTGCGGGGGGGCGGCCGGGCCTGGTGCCGTTCCAGGATGTGCTGCACCAGCTGCTCCAGGGACAGCCCGGGGGGAGCCCCCCCATTCCCGCAGCCCCACTTCACCCCGTGGACTGCGGGAGAGGGGGGGAAAATCCCTCAGGAAGGGCATTGTGCAGTGCACTCCCTATCCAGCCCCCCTAAAAAGAGCCACACACACCCTCCCTCCCACTTCATCCTGCAGGAAAGCAAGGGCAAAACTGCTCAAGAACAAGGTTTGGGGCGTCCTCCCCAATCCCCCTAAAATGGCCTCACACTGCCCCAGTCCTACTTCATCCCACAGGAAAGGGAAGGCAAAACCCCACAAGGAAAGAGGTTTTGGGGGCATCCTTCCCCTCCCCAGCCCCTTCATCCTTTAGACCGTGAGAAAAGGGAGAACAAATCTGTCAAAAAAGGGGATTTGGGCTGTCTCTCCTTCCCTCCCAAAATGCCACACCCCCTCCCCCGTTCCCACACCCCCGTTTCTCCCCACAAACCGTGGGTAAAACCCCTCTGGAAAAGGTTCTGGGGCAGCCCCCACTCACACATGGGGCGCAGCTGGGCCACCAGCTCCTCCTGGGACCACTTGAGCCACTCGCGGGGGTCGGCGGTGGCAGCGCAGATCGGGGGGGCCCCGGCGCACAGTGGGGGGCTGCAGAGCTGGGGGGCGCAGGGGCGGCCGCACTCCTCCATGGCCGGCACGTTCAGGTAGTGAACCAGGACGATGTCGGGGTTCTGGGGGGCACACAGAGGAGTTCAGGGTTGGGGCCAGGGCCCTGGTGGCTCGGGGGTGTCCCGGTGCACCCCGTTACCTGCAGCAGCCAGTAGCAGCGGCGGTGGAAGGTGGGGACGATGGAGGAGTGGACGTAGCAGCCATAGAGGCACTGGGGGGACAGCACGGATTGGGGGATCCTGCCACCTCAAAGAGAACCCTAAAGCAGCCTTTGGGAGGGTCCCCACATCCTGTGGGAGCCTCATATCCAAGTATGGGGGACCCCAGACTTCCAGCTGCCTGGCTGGAAGAGTCTGACACCCTCAAATTGCCCCCCTAGGGATCCCCATCACTCCCAAACCACCCACTGGGGCTCCTGACATCCCCAAACCACCAACTAGGGAGCTCCCAGCATCCCTAGACTTGCAGCTGGGGATCCTGGACCACCTAAACCACCCACAGGGGGTCCCTGGCACACCAAAACTGTCCCTTGAGGGGACTCAGCACCCCCTGAGCCCCCTCTTGGATGTCCTGACACCCTCAAGCCCCTCCCTGTGCATTCCCAGCCACCCCCTCCCAGCTCCCCATACCTGAACCAGGAGCAGTTTTACAGAATGGGGTTCTTTTTTTGGGGCACCAGGTGCTTCTTTTGGGGAGGGGAGGGCTCTGTTTTGGGGCCCCCCCGCCTCCTACCTCCACCCCCTGCACCTTCAGCTTCATGTGGTCCTCGCGTGTCGTCTTCCCATCCTTGCGTTTTTTCCAGCAATACCCGTCCTTGCGGTACTTGACCTTCTTCCGGTTGTACAGGATCACTGAGCCATTCTGCGGCCTGGACACGAGGTCAGGGGGGCCCCCTGGGAGCCCCCAGGGCACCCCCAGGCCCCCAGGGCATCCCAAGGGCCCTCCCACCTGGTTTTTGGGGAGCACGAGAGCCACTCGTCATGTTTCTCGAAGGTGATGAGGTACGAGGCGATTTCCTGCGGGGAGAGGTGGCCCATTTGCGTCCCCTGTGTCCCCTGTTCCCCCGCCCGCCGTGTCACTGCATTGTCCCACCCCTGCTGTCACACCGTCCCGCTGCCTCGATGTCGCCTGTTCCGCCGTATTCCTACCCCTGTCCCCGTGTCCCCCCATCCCACCCCCCCTCCCGTGTCCCTTTAATGCGCCTTTCCTGCGTCCCCACATCGCCTCCCACATCTCCAAGTACCTCCTCTACATCCCGTGTTGCTTCCACGCGCCATTCCTGTGTCCACACATGCCCTCCCGCGTGTCCTCCATGTCCCCACATCCCCTCCTCTGAGCCCCCAACGCCCCCTTGTGACCCCCCCACCTCGTTGGTGTTCCAGCGCAGCTGCTCCTTGGGCAGGACGGGACATTTGGGCAAACATTCCACCAGCTTCCGGGGCAGGAAAACCTTCAGGTGGCTCCTCTCTGCCGGGGGGAGGGCTCAATGTCCCCACCGGGTGTCCCCCCCGGTCCCCCCTTGTGTGTCCCCCTCCCCTTACCAGAGACCTCGGGGGGGTCCTTGCTGCTCATCTCGGGGCACACACGGGGCCCTCAGGGCTCCCCTTGGGGGGCACAGGAAGGGCTGGAACCTGCAGGGGCCCCCCAAAAATGGGTGATGGGGTGGAGGAACAACGAGATGACATCGCGGGGGACACGGGACCAGGGTCCCCGTCACCATCCTCAGCACCCTGCTCTGTTACAACCAGTACCTCGGCCGTACATCCCCCCCATCTCCGCCCCATTGCCCCCCACATCAGTACCCTATATCCTCCTGCATCCCTGCTCCATAACCCCACACACCCCTCCCCACAACCCTGAACTGTACCCCCAGCTCTGCCCCACTGCACTCCCCATCTCTATCCCCCCCCACCTCATTGCACCCCGCACCTCTGCCCCATCGCACCCCACATGTCTATCCTACATCCCTCCCACCGCGCCCCACAGCAGCCCCACACACCGCCCCAGTGACACCCCCCCATCCCCGCCCTCGGCCCCGCCCCGGCCCCCTCGGCCCCACCTGGCGCCTCAGGGCCGCCGCCGCCGCCGCCCCCGCCCCCGCCGCCCGCCGCCATCTTCCCGCCCGCTGGGGCCAGCGCCGACAGCGCCGCCGGCGCGTGACGTAGGCGCGTAGGGGGCGGGGCCGCGCCGCCGGCGGTGGGCGGGGCCGGGGTGGGGGCGCTCGGGGTCGTGTGGGCGGGCGGACACCGGCAGTGAATTTTATCGCTTAAATTGTGCAAGTTCCTCGCTGTCAGCCGCTTTATTGACCGTACGTATGAATTTACACGCATTCAGTCATACCGCCACGATAAACGCTACAAGTCGAGCTACCGATTACGTTTTCAGGGTACATAACCACCAAATAATAGTATTTTCGATTGCACGAAGACTGCGGCTACTATTGGGAATAAACTTTCTCGAGGCCGTTTTGAGGATTCGGAGGCCTTTTGGAGCCATTTTTGGGCCCTGCCTGGAGTAGAGGCCAAGGGTTCTCTGTGTCGTGGGGGGGGGGTCCTGAGAGTGAGGCGAAATGGAAGAAAAATGGGGGAAAATGGAGGAAAAAGTATGAGAAAAAATTAGGGAAAGGGGGCCACGAGGAAAAAAGTGGAAGCAGGAAAATGGGGGGAAGGGGTGAGGGAGGGGGAGATGATGCAAAAAAGAAGAAAAGTGTGAGGAGAAAACGGGAGAAAGAGTGAGAGAAAAGTAGAGTGAGCGATTGAAAAAAGTGAGGGGACAAACCTGTGAAAATTTGAGGGGAATAAAGGGAGAAGCTGAGGAGAAAAACGGGGAACAGTGTGATGAGAAAAGGGCCAGAACAGGGAGAAAGGGTAAGGGAAAAACGTGTGAAAGAAAAAAGGGGAAAAGGGAGAAAAGTGAGAAAGAAAATGGAGAAGCTCAGGGAACACGAAGTGCAAATCGTGACAAAAAATGTAGGACAACCTGTAGGAAACGAGAAGGAAGGAAACGCCGAGGAAATGGGAAAAAATCATATAACAAAAAGAAAAGTGTGAGGAAAAGAATGGGGAACACCCGGAAGGAAAAAGCAGAGAAAAATGTGAGGAAAAAATCAGGAAAATCCTGAGAGGAAAAAGGCGGGAAAAGACTTCTCATCTTCACCACGCTGGCCCTTTAAGAGGGGGCGGGGCGCTGGTCCCCGCCCCTGACGTCACGCTCCAGGCCCCGCCCCCGCGCCGGCCCAGCCCCGCCGGGCCCGGGCGCGGCCGCAGCCCCGGAGCCGCCGCGGAGCCGCCGGGCGGGGACAGCGCCGGCGACGGCCCGGGAGCCCCCGGGCCGAGGGGATGCGGCACCGCGGGACCGGTGAGCGGGCAGTGACGGGGCCGTGGGCGCAGGTTTGGGGGGGTCTCAGCGCTCGGGGAGCAAAATCAGGGGGGTCACAGGGGCGTAGGGGCAGGTTTAAGGGGGCTGTACGGGGTCCTGGGGGGTCCGAGGAGTGTGGAAAGTGGGTTTCAGGGGCTCCCTGGGGCCTAGGGGCAGATTTAGAGGGGTTATAGGGTAGTTTGGGTCTCTTTTGGGGTGCTAGTTTAGGGGGTGTCACAGGGGGTTTGGGGGGGCTCAGGTCCCTGAGAGGCAGGTTTAGGGATGCTGTAGGGGAGTTTAGGGGGTTATAGGGGTGTAGGAATTGGGTTTAGGGGGAACAGAGGGTCATAGGGGCAGGTTTAGGGGGACTATAGGGGAAGTTGAGGAATCTCAGGCGGGTAGGGAGCAGGTACAGGGGTCCCACCGGCGATTTGAGAGGTGAAGAGAGTGAGCTTATGGGGTCACATGGGTGTAGGAGCAGGTTTAGAGAAACCTATAGTGCAGTTTGGGGATGTCTCGGAGTGTAGACGCAGATTTAGGGGTGGTATAGGCAGTTGATGCCGGCATTGGGGTCTCTCAGGGTCATGGGGTCACGGCCCTTGTTTTCCATGGTGGGGGGCCTGAGGCCCGGGGATGGGACCCCCGCATTTTGGGAGGGGGGTCAGTGACAGTCGGGGGAGGGATGGGAGGGTGTCATGTGCTGTTTATGCTGCCCTGGAATCATCTGGGACCGGGGGGGATCCAGGGGGCTTCTCACCCCCATCTTCCTCTCTCCTTTACCCCAAATCTCACCCTTTGCCCCTACCCCTGACCTTTGACCCTGCCAAAGTGCCACCTGTGCTTTTGGGGTGCTAGGGAGGGTCGCGGGGGGCTCTTTCATCACCACCTCACCCGGCACCACCCCGGGTTATTTTTAGGGCTCTCCTTGGGCCGGGATTGAGGGAGGGACACAGATCCAGGCCCCCCCCCCGCCTTCCCTCCCTGCAACCCCGGCTGGGGCGTTGTTGGGCGTGGGCGTGGGCGGGGGTCCCACACACCTCGCAGAGGGGTCCCGGCAGGTGACGTTGCCATGTCGCGACAGGGTGACGCTGTCACGGGCATGGCGGGTGCCTCGGTGAAGGTGGCGGTCAGAGTCCGGCCCTTCAGCGCACGGGAGAGCAGCCGCCAGGCCAAGTGCGTTATCCAGATGCAAGGAAACACCACCTGTGAGTGGGGGTCACGTTGGAGGGGGGGGTCTCGAGAGGGAACACCCCAGGGTGGGGGATTGCGGTGTGGGACCCCCCCCCCCCCCCCACCGTCCTTGTCCCGTGCTGGCCTCGGGCCCGGAGGACCAGCTGCCGCTGGGGCTAAAAATAGCAACAGAGAGGTTTTCTGGGGGGCGTGACGGTGCTGTGGGGGTTGAGGGGTGACGTGGGGAGGGGGGGTCACCCCAACCCCACTGTCACCTCCCCACCCCAGGCATCACCAACCCCAAGCTCCCCAAAGACGCCACCAAACACTTCACCTTCGACTACTCGTACTGGTCCCACACCTCGGTGAGTGCCGGGGCGGGCGCGGGGGGGACCTGCGGGGGGATCTGGGGGTCCCTCACTCACTCCCTTGCAGGAGGAGGACCCCAACTTCGCCTCGCAGCGCCGGGTGTACCAGGATATCGGGGAGGAGATGCTGGCACACGCCTTCGAGGGCTACAACGTCTGCATCCTGGCCTATGGCCAGACCGGCGCCGGCAAGTCCTACACCATGATGGGGCGGCAGGAGCCGGGGCAGCGCGGGATCATCCCGCAGGTCCGGGGCCCGGGGGGCCTCCCGGGGGGCTTGGGAAGGGCTGGAGCCCCCCGCAGCCCCCAGCTCAACAGCGCTCGCCCGCAGCTCTGCGAGGATCTGTTCAGCCGGGTTGCTCGGGAAGGGTCACCTGAACTTTCTTTTTCTGTGGAGGTGAGGGAAATTTGGGAGTTTGGGAAGCATCTCCTGAACTCTCCTTCTCCGTGGAGGTGAGGGGGGTTTGGGGGTTCAGAGCGTGACCCCCCGCTTGCAGATCCCCCACCAGGCCATTTGGGTGTTCAGCTCTTGCAGACTCACCCCACCCCCCCCAGCAGTCTGGGGGTTCATCTGCCACCCCTCCCAACATTTTGGGAGCTCCCCAGCAGTTTGGGAGTTTCCCCATCACCATTTTGGGGAACAACCCCCAACATCCCCATCAATTTGGGGGTGTGCCCCCGAAGTTGGGCTTTCACTTGCCCCCAGTTTGGGTCTTTCTTCCCCACCGTTTTGTGGGTTCACCCCCTCAACCTCCATGAGTTTTGGGGGCCCTCCTGACCGTGTTGGGGCCCCCAGGTGAGCTACCTGGAGATCTACTGCGAGCGAGTGCGGGACCTGCTGAACCCCAAGAGCCGGGGGGGGCTGCGGGTGCGGGAGCACCCCCTGCTCGGACCCTACGTGCAGGACCTGTCGCGTCTCGCCGTCGCCTCCTTCACCGACATCGCCGACCTCATGGACAGTGGCAACAAGGCCAGGTGTGGGCACAGAGGGGCACAGGGGCACTCCCAATGCCCCTAGTGCCCCCAGGCACCGAGGGTCCCCCCAAACTCCCCCGCAGGACAGTGGCAGCCACAAACATGAACGAGACGAGCAGCCGCTCGCATGCTGTGTTCACCATCGTGTTCAGCCAGCGCCGCCGGGACCCGCTCAGCGACCTCACCACGGAGAAGGTCAGGGGAGCCTCAGAGTCACGTCCTAAATCTCTCCCACTCCAATTTTGGGTCACCCCAACATCCCCCTGAAATGACCCTCTCAAATCTCCTGAGTCCCCCCAAAATTTGCTGTCATCTTCAGCCAGCACAGCTGTGACCTGCTGAGTGATCTCGCTGCAGAGAAGGCCAGGGTGCCCCAAAATCACCCACAGATTCCCCCAAAGTCACCCCTAAATCCCCCTGAGTCACCTCCAAAATTATCACCCAAATCCACTCCTAGAGCCCCCGGAAACCACCCTCAAAATTGCCCCCTCACCCATTGTTCCCCCGAGTTAATCCCTGCTGAATTCCCCCATGCTCCTGAAAATATCCTCAAATTCCCACCAAAACCTCCTCCAAATCCCTCCAAGCCCCTCCCAAACATCGCCAAATTTCCCCCACATCCGTCCCAAACACCCCCCACAATTCTCTCCACTCCCTCAAATCACCCCCACAAGCCCCCCCGAAATGCCCCCCAAGTCCCCTCACTCCCCCATTTCCCCCCTACATTCCCTCCTAGATCCCCCCAAATCCCCCTGCCCCCCCCAGGTGAGCCGCATCAGCCTGGTGGACTTGGCAGGCAGTGAACGCGCCGATGCCTCGGGGGCCAAGGGCATCCGCCTCAAGGTGAGCGGTGACCCCCCTGCACCCCCCGAAAAGAGGGGGTGACTTCCCCCAAAGCCCTTCTGAGCCTTGCTTCCCCTCCTCCCCCTCCCCAGGAAGGCGCCAACATCAACAAGTCTCTGACCACTCTGGGAAAGGTCATCTCTGCCCTGGCCGAGGCGGTGAGTCTGGGGGCCCTGGGGGGCTGTCGCCCCAATCCCTGTGGCCTCCCACCCTCAGGGGTCCTCTCCTTTTTTGGGGAGCCCTCACGACCGGCCCGTTCCCTCTTCCCTGCTCCCAAACAGACCAGCAAGAAGAAGAAGCCGGATTTCATCCCGTACCGGGACTCGGTGCTGACGTGGCTGCTGAAGGAGAACCTGGGTGGGTTTGGGGAGGAGTGGGGGAGAGTGAGGAGATTTTTGTGGGTTCCCAGGCCCCCCTAACCCCGTCCCCGCAGGCGGGAACTCGCGCACGGCCATGATTGCGGCGCTGAGCCCGGCCGACAGCAACTACGAGGAGACGCTGAGCACGCTGCGGTGAGGAAGGGGGCTTTGGCGGGCCCTCGGTGGGTTTTGGGGTGTGGGGAGGGGGGTCCCAGCCCTGATCCTGCCCCTTTTCTCCCCCTAACCCCCAGCTATGCCGACCGCACGAAGCAGATCCGGTGCCACGCCGTGATCAACGAGGACCCGAATGCGCGGCTGATCCGGGAGCTGCGGGAGGAGGTGACGCGGCTGCGGGAGCTGCTCAGCGCCCAGGGTGAGGGGCTGGGCGGGATTTGGGGGGCTGTGAGGGGATTTTGTGGGGCCGTGAGGGGATCTGGGGGGCTGTGAGAGGATTTAGGAGTTTCGAGAAGCTGCGGGAGGAGGTGACGCGGCTGCGGGAGCTGCTCAGCGCCCAGGGTGAGGGGCTGGGTGGGGTTTGGGATGTGAGGATGGAGTTAAAGGGGTTTGTAGGGTCTGGGGGGTCAGATTTAGAGGGTTTTGTAGGAGGAACGGATTTGGGGTGTTGTTTACAGAGGGGTTTTGGGGGAAGAGGAGATTTGGGAGCAGAGCCAAGGTGGGGTTTGTGGCACGGGGGGTTTAGGGGACAGTGTGGGGGGCACAGCTGGGGTGCCAGAGGGACAGTTAGGGTTTGATATGGGGGTGCAGGAGGCAACACTGCCCCACACCGAGCCCCCATCTCCCCCCAGGTCTCCCTGACACCACCCTCTCTGCCCCCCCGGCCGCGACACCCCCCACCCTCAACGGGGGTCCGGGGCTGGAGCCCCCTCTGGGCCCCACTGAGGCCATGGAGCGACTGCAGGTGACCCCAAAACACCCCCCAGCCCCTCCCCTGACCCACAGGGACCCAGGGAGTCTGTGACCCCCCTCCCCCAAACTGTGGGGTACCCCCCAAAATTGTTGCTCCTCGCAGGAGACGGAGAAAATCATCGCAGAGCTCAACGAGACGTGGGAGGAGAAGCTGCGCCGGACGGAAGCCCTGAGGCTGGAGCGGTGAGGGGCGCCCCAAACCCCCACCACAACCCCCAAAACACTCCCCAACCCCCCCAAATAACCTGAACCCCCCACAGCCCCACCACGGTCAACCCAAATGCTCCTTATGCACTCCCCATATGCCCCCCCAAACCCCACCCCAACACTTCCTAAACTCCCCCAGACCCCCTCCAAAGCCCTCTGGGCCCCCCCACACCCTCTCGGGCCCCCCCCAAATTCCCTGTGCCCCCCCAGGGAAGCACTGCTGGCCGAGATGGGGGTGGCTCTGCGGGAGGACGGCGGCACTGTTGGCGTGTTCTCCCCTAAAAAGGCAAGTCAGAGGGGGCTGGGGGGGGCCCCCACCACGAGGGACCCCCCCACCCTGACTCTGTTTTTATTTTTGTGTCCCCCTCCCCCAAAAGACCCCGCACTTGGTGAACCTCAACGAGGACCCACTGATGTCTGAGTGCCTTCTCTACCACATCAAGGACGGTGTGACCAGGTAAGGGGGGGGCTGTGGCACCCCCAAAACTCCTTCAGGCTCCCCCCTCAGGTCTCTTGGGCTCCCCCAATCTGCCCCGTGCCCCCCTCTTCCAGGGTGGGCCAGGTGGATGTGGATATCAAGCTGTCGGGGCCATTTATCCGGGAGCAGCATTGCCTTTTCCGCAGCCGCCCCGACCCCTCGGGGGAAGGTATGGGATTCAGGGTGGGGGGCACCAGATTTTGGGGCGCCCTCCCCTGCCCTGCCCTGCCCTGCCCCCTCCTGGCACACCTTAATTCCTCTTTCTCCCCCCCAACCCCCCCCCAAACGCTGCCACTGGAGCAGGTCACCGCAGCCCCCCCAGGTACCGCTCCCCCCGTGCCGGTGGGAGAGGGAGGGACGTGGTGCTGGGGGGGGATTTGGAGCGGTTGGGGATGGGATTTGGGGTTCCCCTGCCTCAGTTGAGCAGGGAGGTGACTCGCCCTCCCCTTGTCCCTTCCTGAAGTTGTGGTGACCCTGGAGCCGTGTGAGGGGGCTGAGACCTACGTCAACGGGAAGCAGGTGACGGAGCCGGTGGTGCTCAAGTCGGGTAGGGACCCCCAACGCCCTCCCAGATCTCTGTGTGTCTCCCCGGAATCCCCCCTCAGATCCCTGTGTCTCTCCCTTGTGCCCTCCCAAAATTCTCTGCGTGCCCCCCAAATTCCCCTCAACCTCCCACAAATCCTGTGTCGGCCCCAAATTTTCCCTCAAACCTGTTATGACACTTCCAAACCCCCATTTCCCACCCAAGTCCCCCCAAAACTCCCTGTGACCCTGCCCAAATCTCCCCTTAATCCCCCTGTGACCCCTCCAACCCCTCCCCAACCAGGCCACCGCCTCATTTTGGGGAAGAACCACGTGTTCCGCTTCACGCACCCGGAGCAGGCGCGGCGGGAGCGGGAACGGGGGGTGTCCCCCGGGCCCCCTCCGGACTGGAACCTGGCACAGCGGGAGCTGCTGGAGCAGCAGGGCATCGACATGCGCCTCCAGAGGTGGGGACACCCCCTGGGTACACCTGGGGACAGCCCCCGGGGATGGCTGAGGGGGGCTCACCCCGTGCGTGTCCCCCGCCCCAGGCTCCAGGACCTGGAGAACCAACCCCAGCTGGAGAAGGAAGTGATGGAGCAGCCACAGGTGAGGGGGGCATGTGGATCATTTGGGAATTCTGAGCTCCCCTGGCGGTTCCCTGGGTCACTTTAGTGTCCCCTGAGTGTCCCACGGGTGTCCCATTGGCAGTCCCTGAGTGTCACAGGTGACCCCCAGGTGCTCTGAATGTAGTTGGGTGGCCCCTGGGTGTCACAGTTGTGCTCTAGGTCCTCTTAGTGTCCCATGAATGTGCTGGGTGTCCCT
This sequence comes from Corvus moneduloides, assembly GCF_009650955.1. Classification (NCBI taxonomy): domain Eukaryota; kingdom Metazoa; phylum Chordata; class Aves; order Passeriformes; family Corvidae; genus Corvus; species Corvus moneduloides. The sequence continues at coordinate 103,506 of NW_022436877.1, read as the reverse complement.
TGGGGGTCTTCTGGCTATCCCTTGGGGGTCTCTTAGGTGTCCCTCGGGCTCCCCTGGCTGCCCGAGCTCCACGCTGGGCAGCGCCCACATCCCTCAACATTGTCCCCCACGTCCCCCCACAGCCCCCCGCCACCGACGAGCCCCGGTGCTACGAGGCCGGCTGGCCGCCTGATCTCGTCTCTGCGCCAGGCGCTGCCGGCGCCCACCGTGCGCTCGGTGCTGCGCCGGGCCGGGCTCCCGCTGCCGGCACCGGGCAAACGCCGGGAGCCGCTGCGCGTCTACCAGATCCCGCAGCGCCGGCGGGGATCCCCGACCCCGTCCTCCCGTCGCCGTCCCCGGTGGGTGACCATGGCCGACCTGAAGGCTCAGGCTGTGCGGGAGCTGAGCCTCGAGGTGGCCCTGCGGGAGCCGCGACCGGCGCGGCGGGAGCTGGAGGCGCTGAGCCTCGCGAAGCTGCAGGAGCTGTGCCGCCGCCACGGCAAGCGGGAGCCCACCGAGCGCGACGGATGGCGCGCCGTGGCCAGGGACGTGTGGGACGCCGTGGGTGGCGGCGAGGAGGAGGAGGGCTGTGGCAGCGGCGAGCAGGTGAGCGAGGTGGAGGGGCTGCGGCTGCACCTGGACAGGCTGGCGGGGATCCTGCGCGAGGTGAAGCGGCAGAACAGCGCCAAGGACGAGCAGATCCGCGCCCTCCGCGACCGCGTGGGGCAGATGGAGCGCGTCATCCCGCTGCCGCTGGTGAGGCACGGTGGCCCCCGTGCACCCCAGAGCCTGACCCACAGCACAGACCGCGGGGTCTGCATGGGGTCTGCCTGCCCACAGCCCAACCCGCGACCTCTCGTAGCACCCCACAACCCCCTAACATAGATCCCGGCTGCCTCACACGGCTCCCTGACACCCCAAATCCACCCCTTCCCACCCCACAACCCCCCCCCCTCTTCCTGCCCCACAGCTTCCCCAGACTCCTCTAAGCCCCCCTTTCGTTCCCCCCCACAGGACGATGGTGACGAGGCTGATCCGCCTGCCCAAGAACCTTCCCAGGACCCCCCCCGGCCCAGCACGGACGGAGGGTCTCGCCCCCCGTCCCCCCCCTCAGCGGCGGCGGCGCGGCTGTGCCGGCTCATGGAGCAGGACCCGGCGTTCCGGCGGGGGCGGCTGCGCTGGCTGCGGCAGGAGCAGGCCCGGCTCATGGCGGGGGGCCCGCAGCCCCCCCAGGCCCCCCGCCGGTCCCCCCGCTTCCACCCGGCCCCCCAGGACTCCAAGCTGCGCTTCCCCTTCAAGAGCAACCCCCAGCACCGCCTGGCCTGGGGGGGCGGAGGGGAGTCCCCCCAAGCCGAAAACAGCCCCCCCCCGCCGCCCCCTCCCTCGGGGCGTCCCCGCCGAGGATCCCTGGACGGGGGGTCCCCGGCCCCCGCCGTGGGCACGCCCCCACCCCGTGTCCGCCCGCCAGCGCTCGGCTCCCGACCTGAAGGCGCGGGGCCCCATCCCTTAGGGGGTGTGGAATTTGGGGGACACGCCCTCCCCGAAATGGACAATCACGGCCTTTCCCCTCCCGCCCGCCCCCCACAATCGGGGGGTCTCCCGGCCGGGGAGGCCCCCAGCTGCTGTCACACTGCCCCCCCCCTCCGCGTGTGTGTGTCTGTGGGAGGGGCCCTCGGTCAGGAGGGCCCCTCTTCTTGCAGGGGAGCTCCTAATTAATGGCGATCCCACTAATTAAAAAGCGCCTCATTTGTGGGCCCCCGCCCCCCATCCTGGTGCCTCCTCTCTGCTGGCCCAGCCCACTCCGGCCTGGCAGCCGCTGGCCCCGCCCCGGCCACGCCTCTATGGGGGGGCCTGAGGGGCTCCCCGCCCGCACCTCGCGTTCCGGCCTCTTCCCGTTCGTAGTCGCCACGTGGGCGTGGCGTTTGAGAAACGAATTTGGCGTGGGTGCCCCGCCTCCTTCCCTGGCTCCTCGCCTTTTGGCTGCGGTGGCCGTGGCTCGTGCAAGCACCGCCCCTGACCCGGGCGGCCCCGCCCGACCCACGCAGGCAGCGCGGGGCTGGGGCGGGTCGTTCGTCCCGCCCCTTCGGGCGTGTCACCACGGGGTCACGCCCCTCCCCGTTCATCACCGCCCCCCCACCATCCCTCCCCGTGTCCCCGGTTCCCCCCCCCCCCGCCGCCCCCGTTCCGGCCCCATTCGCCCCGGCCCGGCCGAGCCATGAGCCGCTTCGGGCCGCCGCCGCTGCCGCTGCTGCTGCTCGGGGCGCTGGGGGCTCTCAGCGCTCCCCCGGCCGCGGGGCAGGATCCGGCCCCGAGCCCCCAGCCCAGCGCCCGGTCCAACGCCAGCAGGTAACGGCACCCCCGGGACAGAACGGGACCCCCCGGGACAGGACACGACACGGGACGGGACCTCCCCCAGAACGTGGCACCCCGGGACGGGATCGACACCCCCGGAGACAGGGCTTGGCCCGAGGCGGGACATTCCCAGGACAGGACACCCTCGTCCAGGACCCCCCTGCGGTCCCGGACACCCCTGTGGACACCGGGACGGACCTTCTTGCTCCTCGGTCCAGAACCCCAACCACGAGCTAGGATCCCCCTTCAGACCCGGGACTGCCCCGAGACTCCCTGGATCCAGGAGCCCGCACAGCCCGAGACCCCTCTCCGGGGTCTGGGACCCCCCGAGCTCGGGTTTTTCCCCGGTCTGGGCCCCTCCGTGACCCCCTTCCCCATGTCCCCCCAGGCCGGTGTTCCCGGTGTTCCCGTGCGGGGGGGACCATCGCGGGGAGTCGGGGTTCATCGCCAGCGAGGGCTTCCCCCGGCATTACCCCTCCGGCAGCAACTGCACCTGGACCATCACGGTACGGACCCCCCGGGGCACCCCGAAACCCAGTGACACCCTGCCTGCCTCCCAACGCCCCCCCGGTCACCATCCAGGGACATCCCAATCTCCCCTCGGGCATCCCAAAACGCCGGGGTTCCCCCTGGGCTGTCCCAGCTCTTCCCCTCCGTGTGTCCCCAGGTGTCCCCATGTCCCACAGGGGGCTGAAGGACAGGTGGTGACACCGCTCTGTGTCTCCCGTGTGTCCCCCTGATGTGACTTCATGCTGCCCCCCCCAGTAACCCGAGGGCCGAGTGGTCATATCCCAATGTCCCCAGCGCTCCCAATGTCCCCTGATGTCCATCATGGCTCTTCAATGTCCCCATGCCCTGCTAGGTCCATGAGGACCAGGACCAGGTGGTGACACCCCAAAGTGTCATCCAAGGGCCAGGCGGTGTCACCCCAAAGTCCCCATGTCCTCCCCAATCCCTGAGAACCAGGTGGTGATGACTCCCCAAAATCCCCATCATCCCCCAGCTGCCCAAGGGCCGGGTGGTGACCCCCTGATGTCCCCTAGGTCCCCGAGGGCCAGGTGGCCACCCTGTCCTTCCGCGTCTTTGACCTGGAGCCGGACCCTCTGTGTCGCTTTGATGCCCTCTCGGTGTTCGGGGGCCACGGCCCCGGGGCACCGCTTTTGGGGCGCTTCTGCGGCACCTTCCGCCCGGGGGCCCTGCGGGCGCCCCAAAACCGGCTCCGGCTGCACATGGAGAGCGACGGTGGCACGGCCGGGAGGGGCTTCCTGGCCTGGTTCAGCGCCGGCAGCCCCCCGACCAATGGTGGGTGAGAGAGGGGCTGGGGGGGAAGACCCCCCCCCAAAAATAAACCAAGGGGGAGGGAGCACCGCCGGCGGGGAGCAGGGACAATCCCACGGGGACACCCCCAAAACCACCCGAAGAGATCCCTGGAAATGTGGAGAACTCCAAAACGCTATAGTGACACCCCCAAAATGTTGTGGAGACCCCAAACCCCCATGGAGACCCCCAAAACCGTGTGGGCTGAGAGGCTAAAACACCTCCCAGGAGGTCCTGGGGGTTGTGGAGTGAGGTGGGAAAAGAGGGAGAAGCAGGGGGGAAAACTGTGGAGTTGGGAAAAGTGTGAGGAGAAAACAGTGGGAATGAGGGAAAGGTGTGAATGGAAAAGGAGGGAAAGGTGTGAAAGTGAAAATAGAAGGGAAAACCCTAATGGGAGAAAATGTGAGGGGAAAGAATAAGAGGAAAATGAAGGAAAATTGTGAGGAAGAAATGGAAAAGGGTGGTGAGAAAACGGGGAGAAAGTGTGAGGAGAAACAGGGAAATGAGGGAAAAGTGCAAGGGAAGAAAGGAGGGAAAAGGTGAGGAGAAAAGAAGGGGAAAGTGTGAAGGGAAAAGGAGAAAAAACGAGAGAAAACAAAACAAAACAAAAAAAAAACGGGGGGGGAACTAAAAAGAAAAATTTTAAAAATGGAGGGAAAAATGAGTGAAAGGAAAGGAAAAGTCTGAGGGAAAAGCCAGAGGGAAAAACGGGGCAAAGTGTCAGGAAAAAATGAGTGCAACGATGGCACAAAATGGAGGGAAAAGCTGAGGGGAAAAGGGGGACAAGGAGCACTGCCGGCAGGGAGCAAGAGACCCCCACAACCACCCAAACCCCCACGGAGACCCCCAAAACCCCCACAGACACCCCCCAAACCCATATGAAGAACCCCCAAAACCACACGGAACATCCCACCCCCCCCCCCCAATCCACCGTGGAGCCCCCCCAAATCCCTTGAAAAACCCCATAGACACCCCGAAAACCCCCATGGAGACCCCCAAAACCACACCGAGCCCCCCGCAGACCCCTCCCCAATCCAGCCCAACCCTTTTGCAGGGCCCCCCCAGGGACGGCGGCGTTCGGGGGTCTTTAATAAACCCCATTTTTTCGGGGAGTCCTGGCACTATTTTGACGGTGAGTACGACCCCCCCCCCCCCAACCCCCCAAATTTACAAGAACATTCCCGGGGGGGGGTCTTGCACCCCAAATTCCATTTCCTCCCCCAATCCCAGGGTGGTTTTGGCAGAGCCCCCCCCCAACTTCCCCCCGATTTTTGGGGGAGTCTCAGGGACAGAGGAGATGCCGGCGGTGCGGGACAGTGGGGGGGGATTGTCCAAACGTGTCTGTGCCCCCCAAAAATGTGACCCCGCCCTGCCCAACCCCCAGAGCATCAGTTTTGTGGGGGGGCGGCTGGAGAAGCCCCAGGGGAGCCTGAACACCCCAAATTGGCCAGAGGAGAATTATCCCCCCGGGATCAGCTGCTCGTGGCACATCGTGGCCCCCCCTGACAAGGTTTGGGGGCTCCTGGGTGGGTCGGGGGGGGGGGGGGAGGGGGGCGTTCAGAGGGGGTTTTGGGGAGGTTTGGGGCAACACCGGGGTCGTTTGGGGGTGTCAGGAGATCTTGAGGCAGTCGGAAGGGATTTGGGGGATGGGTGGGGAGGGGGAGTCAGAAGAGCTTCGCAGGTATCCCGGGGGGGTTTGGGGGGAGAGGAGGGATTGGGGGGGAGGGGTGTGAGTGAGAAATCTTTTGGCGGGGGTCACAAGGGGGATGTTGGGGATGATTGAGGAGAGACCAGGATGGTTCGGGGAGGCTCAGGGGAATCTGGGGAGGGGTCTGAAGGGGTTGGGGGGAGCCGGGGGGGTTCAGATGGACCCGGAGGGATCCGGGGCCGGGGGTTTGGGCCTGAATTTGGCGGGGCGGAGTGCAGGTGGTGGAGCTGCGGTTCGGGAAGTTCGACGTGGAGCCCGACCCCCACTGCCGCTACGATTACGTGGCCGTGTTCGAGGGGGGGGCGCGGGACGACGCGCGGCGCCTCGGGCGCTTCTGCGGGGAGGAGACCCCCGGGTGAGCCCCCCCCGAGCTCCCGCAGCCCCCCCCCAGACCCGGCTGAGCCCTCCCCACCCTTTGTGAGCCCCCCCAAACTGTCCCGATCCCTCCTAACTCCACCCTGACCCCCCCCCCGAACCACCCTGACAGCAACCTGCTCCCCCCAAGCCCCTCCCGACCACCCCCCAAACCTACCCGGGACTCCCCCAAACCCCTCCCGATCTCTCCCAATTCCTCCCGTTGCCTCCAAACCCTTCCTGACCCCTCCGATTACCGCCCCCTCCCCAGGACCCCTCCGAGCCTCATCCTGACCTTCCAAACCCTTCCTGACCCCCCCGCAAACCCCACCCTGGACGCCCCCAGCCCCTTTCGTGTTCCCCCCAAAGCCTCCCCTGACCCCCGTGTCCCCCCAGCCCCATCCTGTCCAGCTCCCCGGAGCTGCTGGTCCAGTTCGTCTCGGACTTGAGCGTCACCGCCGACGGCTTCTCGGCCACCTACACCCTGCGGGACCGGGGCAGCGCCCCCGAGACCCCCCCCCCCGAAACCCCGGGGGGGCGGGAAGGGGAAACCCCCCCCCAGTCCCAAAGCGGGGCCCCCCACGACCCCCCCCGCAGGGACCCCCTGCCCCCAGCGCTGCCGCCGCGCCGGGACCCTCCAGAGCAATTTCTGCAGCAGCGATTTCGGTGAGAAAATGGGGTCGGGGAGAGGCAGGGGAGGTTGGGCCCCCCCCCAAACCCCCAACCACGGGGGCGTCCGAGGTTTTGGGGTGCCTGACCCCCCCCTTCCTGTGCCTCCAGTGCTGACGGGGACGGTGAAATCGGTGTCGCGGGGGTCCCCCCAGGAGCCGGGCTGGGCCGTGGTGTCCGTCCTCAGCCTCTACAAGTCGGGGGGCCTGGGGGTCCCCCAGCCAACCAAGGGGACCACGCTGCGGCTGCAGCTGCCCTGTCACCTCTGTCCCGCGCTCAAGAAAGGTGGGTGCGCCCGGGGGGGGCCTGCAAGGGTCTCTGTGGCCCTCCAGGTTCTGACACCCCCTCCCCAAATCTCTTCCAGGCTCCAGCTATGTCCTGATGGGGCGGCTGGGGGGGGACGGGGGAGCCCTGCTGCCCCCCGACGCCTTCGTCGTGCCCTACCGCCCGCAGCAGCAGCAGGTTCTGGGGAACCTCAGCAAGAAGCCGTGTCGGGGGACCCCCTGAGACCCCCCGGAGCCCCCCCGGGGCCCCTCCGGAGCCCCCTGAGTTGGGGGGACGCCCCCCGCACATATGCAAATAAAGGGTGCAGCGCTGGAGCATGTGAGTGAAGGTGCTGGGGGGACCCCGCCCTTGCTCCGCACTCAAGGGGGGCACAGATTGGACCCCCCAACATGGGGAAGGCCGCCGGGGGGACTCCCCGTGACGTCCCCTTTAAATGGTGCGGCTCCTTTATGAGGGGTGGGGGGCGGGGTTTCGGGGGAAGGGGCCAAGAGAGGGGCGTGGCCAGTTGGGGGCGTGGCTCCCAAGAACGCCGGGGGCGGTGCTTACCTCTGTTCTGCCTCTGATTGGCTTCCTTGCTCCTTCCGTGCTTGTCAATCATTGCTCTCACTCCTGATTGGTGGAGCCGCCCCGCCGCGCCCGGTCCCCAGGCTCTCCTAATTCCGCCTTTGCCTCAAGACGATTGGTTGCTTTGCACATCAATCTGGGGCCTCCTCGAATCCGATTGGCTGCTGCCACCAAAATTGTCGGGGCCGTTGCCAAGCAACGGGCTCCGCCTTCTCGCTCGCCGTTGGTGAAGTGTGCCTTAGCTGTGATTGGCTGCAGTTGGGCACCACACCCACCGCGGCTTCATGACGATTGGTCAACTTACCTATCAATCAAAGAGCGAACTTCCGCATCTCTCCTGACGAAGCCCCCCACTCGCCCTCTCCGATTCGCCGCCGTCCCGCGCGCCCCTTGTTCTGATTGGCTGCCGCTCTGACCCCGCCCCTGTGGCGGGGTCCGGAAGTGTCCGGGGCTCAGTCGGGCAGCGGCGGCCGCGGCGAGCGGAGCTCCGGGGCCGCCATGGCCGCGGGGGCGGTGGGGGCTGTCACGGCTGAGTTGCCGCCGCCGCCGCTGGGCCGCCTGCCCGGAGGAGCCGGCACTGAACGCGCCCTGGAAGAAGCAGAGGCCTGCGGCACCCTCAGCCTGGCCGGCCGGAGGCTGCGCGCCTTCCCGGCGGCGGCGGCGCGGCGCTGGGACCTCAGCGACACCACACAAGCCGGTGAGGCCGCGGACCGGGGGCAGGACCCCCGACCCTTCTCCACACCCCGGGGTCACTCGGGATGTTTTCCCCCGCCCAGGGGAGGCTGCGGGTGCCCCGCCTCTTTCGGCGCCTCCCGGAGCCCGAGGCCTGCGGGAGGTGCCGGAGGCGGGTGAGGAGGCGCTGGGACGGGACGAGCCGGAGCGCCTGGTCCGAGCGGTCCGGCGGCCTCAGTTTCCCCCTCGCTGCTGGGCGGGTCTGAGTCCACGGACGGGGCGGTTGGGGGGGCATCAGCACCCCTGTCCCCGGGGATCTGCGTCCCCTGTTCTTATCCCTGAAGATCTCTTGTCCCCATCAGTCCCTCTCCCTCCCTGAGGATCCCCCGTCCCTGTGGGTCCCCGTCCCTGTCCCGCATGTCCCCCCGTGTCCCCCTCGTCCCTCCAGACCTGTCCCGGAACCGTTTCGGGGAGGTGCCCGAGGCCGCTTGTCGCCTGGTCTCGCTGGAGGGGCTCAGCCTGTACCACAACTGCCTGCGCAGCGTCCCCCCGGCCATAGCCAACCTCCAGGCCCTGGCGCACCTGGACCTCAGGTACGGCCCAGCCCCGAGAGGGCGATTTGGGGGGGTCCAGCAGCGCCCCGTGACCCCGCCGTGCCCCCCGCAGCCGCAACCAGCTGAGCTCTCTGCCCGCCTGCCTCTGCCTCCTGCCCCTGCGCGTCCTCAACGCCAGCAACAACCGCCTGGCCCAACTGCCCCCGAACCTCGGCGCCCTGCGCACGCTGCGGCAGCTGGTGAGCGCCGGGGCACGGGGGTCGAGCCCCGCGGGGGTCGGGTTGTGTTGGGACCCCCCCTGACCCCCGCTTTGCCCCGCAGGACGTCGGCTGTAACCGGCTGCGGGCGCTGCCGCCGGGGCTGGGGCAGCTGCGGGCGCTGCGGGACCTCAATGTGCGGCGGAACCAGCTCTCGGCTCTGCCCGAGGGTAGGTGAGGGACTCGGGGCGGGTCCCGCTGCTTTGGGAGGGTCCTGTTGATCCTTCGCGTGTCCGTATTCTCCCCTCAGAGCTCTCGGAGTTACCCCTGGTCCGGCTGGATTTCTCCTGCAACCGGGTGGTCGCGATCCCGCGCTGCTTCCGGCGGCTCCGGCACCTCCAAATGCTGCTGGCGGACAGCAACCCTCTCCAGTTCCCCCCCGCCCACGTGAGTGGGGCCCCGGGGGATCCCTCGACCCCCCAAAAGCTCCACCTGACACCCCTGTGCCCCCCCAGATCTGCCTGAAGGGCAAAGTCCACATTTTCAAGTACCTGGAAACCGAGGCTGCCGCCCACCCCCCCCCAGCATGGTAAAGGAGGGGCGCAAAGAGGGGGGACCCCACTGTCCCCTCCAGGGGGGTTTTTGGGGTCTCTCAGCCCTGTTTGCCCTCTGCAGTCCCCCGGACGAGCCGTGTCCCCTCTGGCCACGGGGAGGGCTGGACTCTGGCTTCCACAGCGTCGACAGCGGCAGCAAGCGCTGGTCAGGGAACGAGGTGGGATTTGGGGGCATTTTGGGGGGCAGAGGGGAAATTTGGTGTGTTCCTCAACTGACTCCCCCACCCTGCACCCCCCTTTGGCACCATTTCAGTCCACGGATGAGTCCTCGGAGCTGTCCCGGCAGCACAGGGAGATGCGCAGTGGGGCAGGTGAGGGGGGTGGAACCCCCAAAACCCCCCCCGGGACCTCCTGTCACCTTCTGGGGACCCCCCCTGTCACACCCCTTGTCCCCACAGCTGGTGACAGTGACCTGGAGCAGCTTGAGGAGGAGCCCACGCCTGAGGTGACATAACCCCCCCAACCCTCCCTGAACTCCCCCCTCAAGTTTTGGGGTTCCCCTCCAAATCCTGGGCCCCCCTTTGTCCCCCAGGAGCAGCAGAGCCAGACCCCAAGAGGTGACACCCCCGAGGATATCAGGTGAGGGGCTTGGGGAGGTTTGGCAGGTTCAGGGAGAGTTTGGGGGCTCAGGGAAGATTTTGGGGGGTTTTGACTCCCCCTCTCCCTAGAGGGGTCCCCACTTCCCGGAGACGCCCCAAGAACCTGGAGGTGTGGAGAGAGAGGGAGAGGAAGAGGAGTCGGGACAGGTACTGGGGGTTTGGGGTTGGGAACTGGGGACAGGGATTAGGAATTGGGGGCTGGGATGGTGGATTTGGGGCTGGAAATCAGGGATGGGACTGGGGACGGGTGGGGATGGAGGGGGCAGACTGGGACAGGGACTGGGGGTGGGTTTGGGACGTTGGGAATGGGATCAGGGGACAAGGGCCAGGCACTGGCTGCTCTCACTCCCCACAGGAGCCCCCCCCAGAGACCCCCCTGGACGACGACGATGCCGGTGAGGACCTCGTTAGGCTCAGTCCTAATTAACACGGGTCTTAGTTACCCCTTCCTCCAGGCTCAGCCCTAATTAACAGGAGTCTTAATTACTCCTCCACTTCCCCCAGGACCCCGACAGAGCCCCTGGCCCCCCCTCCACCCCCCCAAAACCCAGCGCCTGCCTTGGCCCCACCTCCTCCTCCTCCTGCAGTGCCCCCAAACCAGGTAGGACACGCCTCCCCCCCCCCCCCCTTGTACCCTCCCCCAGTGCCCCCCCAGGGCGTGACCCCCCCAAATCTCCCCCGCAGCCCCCCCGGACCCCAACCAGCGGGAGTTGATCGCTGAGATGCGCCAGGTAATGACCCTCCCTCCCCATCCCGTTTATTTTGGGGGGGGTTGGGGGTCTGCTCCCCCCTCACATGTTTTGGGGGGTCCCTGCTGTGACCCCATCCCCACAGAGCCTCGAGGCGCTGCTGCAGCTGCGGCTCCCAGATGAGTTGGGGGACTCGGAGCTGCTTGGCCGTGTGGCCGCCCGGCTGCGCCCCTGGGCTGTGAGTGGGACCCCCAAAGCCCCCCCCCGGAACCCCAAAACACTCCCTAAATCCCAAAACCCCCCCACATCTGCCCGAAACACCTCCCTGAAATCTCCACAACGCCAAAACATCCCCCTCAACCCCAAAACATGCCCCTGAACTCTGAAAACACCCCCCGACTCCCCTAAAACCTCCCAGCCACCCCCACTCCGCACAAAATCCTTCAGAACTCTTCAAGACCCCCCTAGCCTCCTCAGACCCCCCCTAGAACCCCCAAATCCCCCTGAACCCCAACCTCTCCCCTGACTCCTCTCATTACCCCAAAACCCTTTTTTATGTCTCTGGCACCTGCGTAAGCCCAACAAACACCCCCCAAGCCCTCCATGCCCCTTTTTTTTTTAAATTTACCCCCCAAACCCTCCCTGACCCCCCCTTTTTCCCCCCCAGAGCCCCCCCAGCACCCGCCGGACGCCGCAGCCCTTCCCCTGCCGGCGCTCGGGGGTCCCCGAGGTACCGTTTTGGTGAGGGGGAGGTTGATTCGGGGGGGTCCTGCGCCCTCCCACAGCTGACATGGGGTTCCCCCCCCAGGTGAAGCCCCCCCGTCCCCGGCGCACCCCCCCTGGGCTGCTCTTCGCGCTCTTCTACGGCCTCCTCATGGCGCTGCTCGTCGCCGCCCACCGCGCGCTCTTTGGCTGCTGAGGGACCCCCAAACCCGGGGGAGCCCCCCCAAAACCTCGGGGGAGCCCTCAAACCCCCGGGGGGGGTCCCGCCTCTGCACCTTTCCCTCCCCCCCCTCCCCTTTTCTTGTGCCTTAACGCTGGGGAAACTGAGGCAGGGAAGGGGGAGGGGCTGAACCCCTTTTGCCCCCCTGGGGGTGTGATGTTAATTATTCACATTATAATTAATTATAATGAGTTATGAGTTTTATTATTATTATGAGTTGTTACTATTATAATGAGCTATTATAATGAGTTATTATAATGAGTTGTCATACAAGACTGTGAGCATAATAAGTTAATAATTATAGTTAATTGTAACTTAATTATAATGGAAAGATGTTAAAATACAGATGACCAAAATTTATTGTAATTAATTATTATTAAAATTATTATATTTAACTATTATATCGTTGTTATTATAATTAATTATAATCATTATTTTGTGTCCTAAGTATGGATATCTTCCCCCAAACTTGTACTTGGTACATCCCCGTCTCTGTGTGATGACTGGGGGGGTCACGGGGTGGGACCAAAACCTGGGGGGGTGTCACTAGTTTTTTTTTGGGGGGGGGGGGAGGTGGTTTCAGTCCTGTCCGTCTCCTGCCTGCCACTGCTGAGCTTTTTGTCCGTTTTTGTCTTTTCTGCGCCCAAAAGGGGATGCTCCCCCTCCAGCTACGCTGTGTCACCCCCCATTAACCCCCTCCCCAAATTAACCCCCACTAATTCCCCCCTTCCCCCAGCAGGTCCTGGAGGAGCTGAGCCCGGCCCGAGCCCCGCGGGGGGGGTTGGGGGTGTCGTCCCCCCCCCGAGACCACCCTTAATTACCCCCTCCCCCCCCGCCGGAGCCTCAGCGAAGCCCCGCCCCCAGCGCAGCCTCGGCGCCATCTTTGTTGAGGGCAGGCGGTGCCCTCAGCGGTGAGGGAGCGGCCGCCATCTTGGCTGAGGGCAGGCAGGGGACTGCGGGGGCCGCCATCTTGGCTGAGGGCAGGCAGGGGACTGCGGGGCCGCCATCTTGGCTGAGGGCAGGCAGGGGACTGCGGGGGCCGCCATCTTGGCTGAGGGCAGAGCTGTGAGGGCGCCACCCGTGGCCGCCATCTTTAGTAAGGGCCCCACGGATTTAGAGGGGAGGGGCGATTGCGGCGGGGGAGTTTCAGTTCCAGAGAGGTACCAAGATCGAAGCCGTTTCTATCGAATATATATTAGATATCACGATAAATCTCTCAAACCAAAAATAAAACCTAGTCCCGGCGGAGGAGGAGGGGCTCCCCACAATCTGGGGGGGCTGTGAGGGATGGGCCAAGCACCCCACGAGCAGCAGCAGTCAGAGGAAGGGGTTGGTGCTCGGGTGCCTGATGCCGAATGGGGCCATTGGGGTCGGAGCCGTCTGCAGGGGGCACAAAAGGGGTGGTCAGCAGCAGGGAAAGGGGGTTGAGGAACCTCCCCTCACCTCCTCAACTCTCCCCCGGCCCCCTCCTCACCACAAAGGGGTTGGTGGAAGCTTTGGCAACGTTGAACCCACCAAAAGGCAATCCTGGGGGGTGAAATGGGGAGGAGTCAGCGGGGGGGGGTTGGGCAGAGGTTTCCCCAATATTTAACACCCCCACTCCCCTCCGGCTCTTACCATCAGCCTGGAAGGGGCTGGGGAATCCCCCAGGAACGGGGGGCGAGGTGAAAGCAGCACCTAAAAGAGGGGACACAGCATTGGGGACCCTCCAGATCCCATCCTGGTCGGGGGAGTGGGGGGGGTCAGGGGGTCACTCACCAGGGCCGTTGCTCTGGAAGGGGTTGGTGGAGGGTCTGGGGGTCACGGGGGCTGTGAAGGGGTTGGTGTAGCCTGGGTGGGGGGGCACAGTTGTCACCCCTGGGCCCTCCCTCACCTTTAGAGGTCCGAAGGGTTGGGGATGAAGCCTGACTTACCCCCATAGGGCAGCGCTGGGGGGGCACGGAAGGTCCCAAAGAGGCTGCAGGGGAGAGGGGTGAGCCGTGAGGGGGGGAGGGTCAGGTCCTGCACGCTCAGCAAGGTAGGGGGAGAAAAGGGGGCCACTACCTGACAGAAGCTCCTCCCCCTGTGGGCAGAACAGAGGTGGCCCCACCCCCTGCAGGTGCAAGAGAGAAACCATGGCGGGGTCCCCAAAAGCTCCTAGGACCCCTGAGAGTGACAGAGCCCCCAAAGCCCCCCCCCCCGCCCCCAACACTCGACAAAGAGAGGGTTGATACTAATCCTGGATGGGAGGGGACCTAAAACTCCTTCCCCAGCCCCCAGAATGTGATGGGGGGGACTTCCTCCCCCCTCTCCAAAAATTCCAGGGGTCTCAGGTTGCCACCAAATCCTTCCCCATTGGCCCCACAGTTACCTTAGAATGGTGCTGGGACCGCAAGCCCCATCCCCAGAACCCCACAAGGAATGGGGAGACCTCAACTCCCCCTTTCCCATTAATCCCAGGTGTTCCAAAGGTATGGGGGGACACCAAACCCCTCCCTAGTCCCCCATAGGCTGCCAGGAAGACCCCAAGCCCCCATCCCAAGAGTCCTGGGGGGTCTCAGGGTACCTGTGGTGGTGGGTGGGGTGTGGAAGGGGGGCACAGCTCCCCCAAATGCTGGTGCTCCAGGGCTGGTTCCAAAGGCATCGAAACCAGGGAAGGCAGACCGGGGTGGGGCTAGGCCTGGGGAGGGGGCTGGGGTCACTCATAGCTGGTCACCAGGCCCCCAAGAGACCCCCATGCTCCATGACCAGTACCCTCCCAGCCCTCCCAGAGCACCCCGAAACATCCCCAGCTCACCGGGGAAGGCAGCAAAGGCAGGTCCTGGGGCAGGGCCAGCAAAGGGGTCGCCCCCGATGTCAGCCAGGAGGTCGGTGCTTGCCTTTCGGGCAGGCTGGGGAGGGCGGTGGGTGGCTTGGCGGGGCTGGGGGGGCACCACAAGGTCAGGGGGTGGAATTCCCCCTGGGTACCCCCAAAAGTGCCCCGGTCTCACCTGTGGCAGTGTTCCCGTGTCCCCATGGAGGAGCTGGGGGGGTGCGGGCTCCGCTGTGTTGCTCTGGGGGGCTTTCACTTGTTCTGGTGCCACATACCTGCCAAGGGAGGGCAAAATACTGACTGAGAGGGTCCTCACACAGTACTGCCCTCCACAAATGTGCCCCCAACTCCTCTTATACCATCGTTTTTTCTCGTATTTCTCCTGCAGGAACTCCTTCAGCTTCTGGGGGTCGCAGGAGTCAGGGAGCAGTGAAGTCCGGGGGTCGAAGGTGCCAAGCCAGACCCGCCTGCAGGCCTGGGGGGATCGGGGAGGGGACATGGGGATGTGGGCAGGGTGGGATGAAAAGAGCAGGGCCTTCACAGCCCCTCCCTTACCTCATTCCCGTGCTCCTGCAGGAACAGCACCTCGGCCTCGGTGAACGTCGTCATGGAGATGGACTTGACACGGTGGGGGGGGTTCAGTCCCCGCCTGCGTAGGGATTCGGGGGGTCAGCGCCCCCCCCTGCGCCCATAAACACCCAAAACGGAGCTTTTTCGCTCAAAAAAAGTCATCCAAGAACTCAAGCATGCGGAGCAACGTGCCTCGGCCACGCCCCCTCCCGCTAAGCCACGCCCCCAGCGGCCGCAGCCAATCAATGGCCGCTTGACCCGGTGTGGCCCCACCCACCGCGAGCTGACCCCGCCCCCCTGGGCTAAATTGGCCCCGCCGCCTCCCGCGGCCCCGCCCTCACACCCACGGCCCCGCCCAGCTCACAGCGCCCCAGAGCAGCCGGTGCACACGAGGCTGCCCACGCTGATGTCCACGTAGGTGACGCCGCGCTGGCCGCACTCGAAGCAGAGCCGGTTGGCGGGGACCGCGCTCACCAGCTCCCGCACCCGCCGGCACCAAACCTCGGCCTCCGCGTCCCGGTTCGCGCTGCCCCTGCGGGCTCCGGGGCCTCCGCCGGGCCCCGCGCCCGGCCCGGCACCGCCGCCGCCCGCCGCCATCTTCCCGCTCCCGCGGGCCCCGCCCCCGCCGCAGCGCCGCCGCTGATTGGCCGCTGATTGGCCGCGAGCAGCGCCCCCGGGCGTCCCGTGCTGCGCGCGGCTCTTCCCGCCCTTTCCGTCCCTCAGCGCCAGCCCCGCCCCCGCCGTGAGGGGATTCGCCCCCCCGACACGGCGGGAAACGCCCCATTTTGGGGAGGTTTCACGGAAAATCAGCGTTTTCCACCACGGGCGCGTCCCGGCTCTTCCCGCTGTGACGGAGGGGGGTCTGGGGGGGTCTCCGCCCTCCCGGCTCTTCCCGCCCTTTTCGTCCCCTCAGCGCCGTCCTCCCCGAGCCCGTCAGAGGAAAAAATTCCTCTTTTGAGATAATTTCCCCCCAAATTCTCCATTGTTGCTTCTCTCCACCACAGCACGAGACCATCTGGGGAGTCTCAATGCCCTCACTCGGGATCTCTCCCCCCCATTACTAATGTTCTTGGTGAGTGTTTTATACCCAAAACCGAGGTAAAGGCTCCCTAATGTGCGTCACTTTCCTATAAATTTCCTATTATTCCCTTCGATTTGGGCGTTTATCACAGAAAAATCCCTATTACTCCCCTCTATTTTAAGTCGTTTCTCCCAAACTTCACTATTATTTCAACTCCTTCATCCCTTTTTGGGTCATTTTCCCACAAATTCACTATTATTCAGCCCCCCCCCCCCCCCCCCCTTTCCTTTGAGTTACTTTCCTACAAACTCACTATCATTCCCTCTCTTTTTGGGTCATTTCCCCACAAACTCACTATTATTACCTCCTCCATCACCTCATTTGGGGTCATTTTCTCCCAAACCCCCTATTCTTCCCCTCTGACCATATTGTGAGGGGCTGTAGGGGGGGGGTCCCAGTCCCATTTTTGGGGTCCCCCCCCTCGACAAGCGTTTCCAGCTGCATCTCTCTTTAATAGTGCACAGAACCACGTTACAAAACCCCCCCGTCCCCATGCCCCCCCCCCAGATTGGGGCCCCCCCAGACCCCGCGGGGACAAAGGCAATTCTGGTAACGGGGGGGGCAGCGGAGGGGGGATGAGGCACAGAGGACCTGGGGGGAGTCCCAGGAAAGGGTTGGGGGGGCCCTCTGCTCCCCCCCATGGTCCCCCACCCAAAATCCCAGAGGAGATCCCCCCCTCCCCTCTCACCCCCCCCCGCACTGGGGGCCCCCCCTCCAACACAACACCCACCCGCACCCCCCACAGGCCGCACTGCGGACCCCCGGAGTGGAACCCCCTCCCCGGCCCCTGCTTGATGCACCCCCATAAATACCCCCCCCATAAATACATTGCAAAGCAGTTACAGCACCCTCCCCTTTCGGGGGGCTGGACACCCCAACTGAGGAGTGATTCCCCCCCCACTTTTTCGGGGGGGCTGGACACCCCTAGGGAGGGGTGAACCCCCCCCCCTTTATTGGGGAGTTCTACCGCCCGTTTATAGGGACCCCCTTAGTTCACAAGGGGAGCTGTACCCCGATATTGAGGCTCGAGACCCCCTTAGTGGAAGCCCCCCCGCACTGGGGGGGTTTAAATCCCCCTTAATGAGGGGCTCGAACCCGCCCCACTTTTTGGGGTTGTTTTTTTCCCCCCCATTTTTTGGGGTCCCTCCCTGTTACCCCGGGGGGGGGTGGTTTCCATCCTCCCCCCTTTGTTTGAGGAGCGTGTCCACCCCGTTACTTACGGGAGGGCTCAACATACCATAAATACCCACCCCCATTTCTCCCCAACCCGGCCCAGCCGTGTCGCCCCCCCTCCCCACTTTAGGAGCCCCCCCCTTTATCTTTAGGAGCCCCCCCCATGATTTTGGGGACCCCCCCGAAGTTATAGGGGCAGGATTTGGGGTGCTCCAGGCACCCCGGGGGGGTCAGATCGCAGTGTCCCAGAGCACGGCGTGGGGCCGGCGGGCCGGGGGGGTGCCGGGAGGCGGCGGGGGCGGGGGGCGGCCCTCGGGAGCGGCCCCCCCTTTCCAGGCGGGGGGGGCGGGCAGGGGGGGCAGGCTGTCCTGCTTGCACAGCCCCCCCCCCCCGCCCCCCCCGCGCCTTTATCTCGGTGCAGACGCAGCGTTTTCGGTCGATCACCTCCTGCAGCTGCCCGTCCCGGGGCCGGGGGGCGGCGGGGAACCCCCCCCCGGGACCCCCGCCGGGGACCCCTCCGGAGAGGGGGCGCGATGAGGGGGGACCGCGTGGGAACGGGGGGGCCCCGGCCTGGCGCACCCCCGAGGTGGAGGCGGAGCGGCCCAGGCGGGGACCCCCGGGGAGCTCTGGGGATGGGGAGGGGGGTGTCAGGGGGACACGGGGTCACCCCCCTGCCACCGCCCCGGTGTCACCCCCGTTGCAGGACACCCCATCTCTGCGGCCGCCCAAGATCTCTCTGTCCCCGTAAATGTCCCCCGTTCCCCCCAGGATGCCTCCCCGCGTCGCTCTACATGACGCCCCCCCCGGTATCCTCACGTAACCTCTTGCCCCCCCCATTTCCCCGTGTTCCTCCGTGTCCCCCCGGTGTCCCCATCTGCCCCGCAATCTCCTCCCGCCCCCTCGGTGTGTCGCGACATGTCCCGACACCGGCCCCCACACCGCACGTACCCGAGGGTCTCCCGCAGGCAGGGAAGGTCTGGCAGGGAAGGGGGGGTCCCGGCCGCCCCCGGGGCCCCTCGGCCCGGACGGGGATCCCCGAGGGGGGGGGGAACGGCCCCCGCCCCCCCCCCGCTCCTCCCGGGGGGGCTCCGGCGCCTCTGCGAAAAGGGGGGAGGGGGAGTCAGCCCCGCCCATGGGGCCCGGCCCCGCCGCAAGCCCCGCCCCCTCCCCGTCACTCACTCTCGGTCTCCTTCCCGCGCCGGGAGGAGGCTCCGCCCCCTCGGCGTAAGGGCGGGTCCTCTTCGCGGGCCGGGGCGGGGCCTCCCGAGGCCACGCCCCCTCGGAGGCTCTCGTAGGCGGGCGGGCGCTTTCCGGGGGGCGGGGCTTCGGCGGAAGGCGGGAGCGGCAGCGGCCCGAGCCCCGCCCCCCCGCGCTCGCGCCCCGCCCCTCCCGGCGCGTGGTGCGGGGGGAGGGGCGTGGAGTGGCTGCGCGCGCGGGCGGGGGGAGGGGCCTCGCGGCGCGAGGGGAGCGGCAGGCGCGAGGCGCCCTCGGGGGGCGGGGCCAGCGGGGGGGGGCGGGGCGGGAGGAGGTTGGGGAAGGGCGGGGGGATGGGCGCGGGGCCGGAGAAGGGGGCGTGGCCTATGAAGGGGGCACGGCCGGCGTGAGGGGCGTGGCCAGAGAAGGGGGCGTGGCCGGTATAGGGGGCGTGGCCGGAGTGCGGCACGTGGCCACTGAAAGCGGCGTGGGCGGTGTGGGGGGCGTGTCCGTGGAATGGGGCGTGTCCCTGGAAAGGGGCGTGTCCCGGCCCCTCCCCCGCGGGCAGGGGGCAGCTCATTTCCTCATAAATGGCTTCGGGCTCCTCGGCGGGAGGGGGGGGTGCTCCTCCCGGCCCCCCCCGCCGGGGATCCGTCCCCGGGATCCCCCGGGCGTCCCCCACCATCTCGATGTATACGGGCTCCTCCCCCTCCCCCTGCTCGGCCAGGGGGGGTGGGGGGGCCCCGGCCGACAGCCGGGTCTGGGGGCTGCGCGAGGGCTTCAGGGGAGGTGTCTGCCGCACGCAGCCCCCCCGGGGGGTGCCTGGGGAAGGGAGGGGTGTCAGGGGGGTGGTACGCCCTCCCTGCCCCCTCAAAGCCCTCGTGTCCCCTCCCTGCCACCCCAACCGCCCTGAGCCCCCTCACCCCCACCTCCTCCATCGCCCCCCAGCCCCACCAAGCACTCCCCAAGCCCCGCCAGTTCCACTCACCACCTCTCTTGGCGGGCGGTGCCTCGAGCCCCCGGCCCTCGGGGGGCCCGGTGCGGGGCCCAGGGGGGCGCAGGGGTACCCCCGAGTCCGGGAGGCCCACAGCGTGGCAGGACAGGGAGCGGGGGGCCATGCCAGGGGCACAGGGCCGGGGGCCGCGTTCCTGCGGCGCTGGCAGGGTCAGGAACCCCACGCGCAGTGGGCGACGCAGGGACCCCCCGTCCCGCGCCTTGGGGACCCTGAGGAGGGGACACAGCGGGTCAGGGCGACCCCAAAATTTCTGGGGACTCCCTGACCCACTCAGGAATTCTCTGGGACTTGGCTCCCCTGGGGCAGGGGCACTGGGATACAGGGGGGAACTGTGGTCCCCCATCTTCAGGGGTTCTGAGGTCCAGAGGGTGGGCCGTGGGTCTGGGGGGTCATCCCACGAGCGCAGGGGGCCATTGCAGCTCTCTGCAGGGGGGTTCTGGAAAGGGGTGGAAGTCCCAGGTTTCCCTGGGGTGAGTCGGGGTCCTGCAGGGGGAATTCCCAGGGTGGGGTGACCTCCCAGGGCAGTCAGGAGGGATCCCAGTGTCCCCCCAGAGTGGTCCAGAGTAGTCCTGGGGGTCCCGGTGTCCCCTGAGGGTGGTCCCAGGGGTACCGGTTTCCCCCCAGGGGGGTCTCGGGGGGGTTTCTTCCCCCGGCGCGTGTCCCCGTTGTCCCCTCACCCCTTGCGCGGCTCCTCCTCGCGGGGGCGCCACTCGGGGCGGCCCTTGCGCTGCAGCAGGTTCATGGCGGCCGCCGGGGGGCGCTCCTCGCCCAGGCGCAGCAGGGCGGCGGCGGCGGCGGCGAGCTCCGACCGCGGGGGGGCGCTCATGGCTGGGGGCGGGGCCTTCAGACCCCGCCCCCTCCCGGACCTGGGACCCCCCCCCACCCACCCCCGCCCCCCGAAATCTGGTCCTGAGAGCCACCCGGACCCCGTGTCCTGAGACCCTCCCCGTCCCACCCGGACCTCCACATCTCCCTGCCCACCGCGACCCTCAAGGCCCCAGCCCCCACTTGTTCGTGTGGTCCCAAATGCCCGCCCTCCCCAAACCCCCCTAGACGCCTCAGTCCCCTCCCAGGACCCCCCTCCCCACCTGGAGGCTGAGTCCGTCTACCCTTCCACCCCCCCAGAAGGGATCCTGGGGTCCCCCTGCACCCCCGCCCGCCGGGTTCCCGAACCCCACGAGGACCCCTCCGCGGTGATGCCGAGGTACCCCCAAACCCATCCGAACGCTTGTGAAACCCCCCGAGCACCCGGCTCCCTCCGCTCACACCGGTGCTGGGGATCCCTCAAACCCGTCCGGTTCCCCCCAGCACCCCAAGACTCCTCCTCCCCACCCAAACGCTCAAATTACTCTCAATCCTGGGGTCCCCCCATCACTTCCCCCACCCCCCAGGATACAGGGTCCGGGGTCCCCCCACCCCACCAGGACACCGGGCTCCTCTCTCCCCCCCCAGCGCGCTCGGCCTCCTCCCACCCCGCCCCTCGTTACCTGTCGCTCTCTCGGGGGTCCCAGGGTTGGGGGGGGGGGGGAAATTCCTCCGCCGCGCCCCCCCCCCCACCGCCGCCAGCACGGCCGGGCCCGGGCCGGGGGCTCACGGGGGGCGTTGGCCCATGGCGGGGGGTGCTCTAGCGGCCTGCGGGGGAGGGGCAGCGGGTGGTCACCGGGCGCGGGGGGTGCCCCGGGCCCACCCCCATCCCTCCCCTCCTCCCTCACCGGCCGCTCCCGCCTCCCGCTCGCGCCGCTCCATTGGCGCTGACGCAGCGTCCGGGACGCGGCGCGGCTGCGCTGCCGCCCCCTGGCGGCGCGGAGGACCCGCGGAGCGCTGAGAAGTCACGTGGCGCAAGGGCGCGCCGCGGGGGCGTGGTTTTCTATGAGGGAGGCGCGGTCTGGGGCGGCACCGTCACGCCTTAAGGGGCAACATCACTTCCGGTTCGCACTTCCGGGTTCTGCCGCCGCCGCCGCCGGTAACGGCTCCGGGCCGGCCCCGCCATGTTCCTCCTCCTTCTCCCGCCGCCGCCGCCCCCATGAGCCGCAAGAAAAGCGGCTTCGCCATAACCAGCGTCCGCGGCGGCAGCGGGACCGCGCCCGGCGATGCCTCCGGCGCCGCGACCGGTTCTTCCTCGTCCTCCTCCGGCAGCCCCAGCGGGTCCCGGTTCCGGCTCGTTCGCTTACTGTCGCCGGGGGAGGTGCTGCGGCGGGGCCGGTGGCTCTGCCGCGATTTCTACGAGCGGGACGCTTCACCGCGGGGAGGCGGCGGCGGCGGGGGGAGGGTGCCGGTGTCTCTGGACGCCCCCCGGGCCATCGCCGCCCCCCACCAACCCCGGTCTCTCGGGGCCTTCGCGCAGCTCGTGCAGCAGGTGAGGGGGCGGGGTCTCCTTGGGCGGGGCCACGCTGACCTCGCTCCCGATCCCCCTAAATTCCCTTTGTTTACAGGCGCTGCCCCCAAAACCCCCCTCGCCACGCCCAGGGGGCGGGGCTGAGCTCAGCGCGCGCCTGGGATTGGCTGGCGAGGAGAGCGAGGACGAGGGGTGAGGCAGGACTTCCGCTCTGGGGACTTCCGGGTTGGGGGCTTCCGGTGTGGGGCGGGGCCGGGCAGGTGCGAGGGAGGGGCGCGAGTGCCCCTCCCCCACACAGAAAAGGAGAAAGAAACGGGGGGGGGGGGGCGGAAAGGGAAACTCTGCCCCTCCCCCACTCACCCAAGGTGTCCGAGGTGGGGGAGGGGCGGTGTCCATCTGTTTGTCTCACCCCATCCTTGTCCCTCCTCTATCCCAGCGCCGGCAGCGGTGTCACCGCCATCGACAACAAGATTGAGAGGGCCATGGTGAGATCCCGGGGAGATTGATGACTGGGGACCCCGGGGTGCGGTGTTGGTCCTGAAAGGGGCGAGGGGGCTCAGGGTCCCCATGGGAGCTGTAGGACCAGGCTGTGGGGGCTTTGGGTCCATGATATGGCGGCTCTGGGAGCTGGATGTGAGACTTGGGTGCTGGGAGGGAGGCGTTAGGTCATAACTGGCCTGTGTGGGCGGCTGTGCGATCGGGATGTAGGATTTGGGTCCTGGACGTGGGGTGCTCTGGGTGGGACCTGACACCTCTCCCCACAGGACCTGGTGAAGTCCCACCTGCTGCTGGCAGTGCGGGAGGAGGTGGAGGCGCTGCGGGAGCAGATCCGGGAGCTGAGTGAGCGGCGCGCGGCGCTGGAGCGGGAGAACCGCCTGCTCCGGGCGCTTGCCACCCCACAGCAGCTCGCCCGCCTGCATTCCCCGCAGCCCCCCGGGCCGCCCTCTGGGCCATCCTGAGCTCGGGGGGGTTCTCGGGGCGGGCAGGGGGTTCACGCTTGGTGCACCGCTGCTGCTTTATTGGGAGGAAGGGGCGGAGTGGCACTGAGCTCTCTCGCCTTTCCTGCGCAGTTTGGGGCCTTTTTTAATAAAGCCGCGATTTTTACAGCACGGGGGAGGGGCCGTGGTAATTTGGGGGGCAATCCGAGTGAATTGGGGGCGAATAAAGGGGTGAGAGCAGCTCCGGGCCAAGGAGAGGCTCGAACCCGCGGCTTGTGAGGCGCCGCCACGTTAGGAAGGGCCCCGGCGCCATATTGGGAAGGGCGAGGCCGTGGCGTCCGCCATGATGGAGAGGTCAGAGAGGGGGGCAGCGCCGCCATCTTTGTGAGGTCAGCGCTTGAGGCGTGGCCAGTGGCGGAAGGGGGCGTGGCTTCGGCCGCCATGAGGCCGCGCGCGGTTCCCCCGCCGCCGCCGCCGCCCGGAGGGATCCTGAGGCGGGGGGGGCGCGGAGGGGGGAACCGCCAGGTGGGGGCGGGGGGCACGGACACCCCGCAAAACACCGGGGGTGTGGAACGGGACGGGGCCTGGGAGGGGACGGGACACCCCGAAACACAGCGGGAGCGGCCCTGGCATGGGGGGGGGGGCTGAGGGGGGGCAGTGGGACCCCCCCCCCGCGAAACACAACCCGCAGCCGGGGGGGGATTCAGTCACCCCAATTCTTCCCACCCCCAGGTGCGCTTCGCGCTGAGCCCCGCGGAGCCTGATGAGGAGGAGGAAAATGAGGAGGGGGCGGTCCCCGCCCCGCCCCCCCTGGCCCTGGCGACCCCCACCCTGCACAGCAGCCGGGGGGTCCCCGGCGGGGCCCCCCCCCGAGCCGTTCGACGCCTCCCGCGCCGCGGCCGCGCTCCTGGGCAGCTCCTTCGCCGCTCGCAACGCCCTGGGCGGGGCGGCGGCCGCAGGTCAGTTTGGGGAGGGAGGGGTCACTCATGGCCCCCCCTCCGCTTTTCTGGTTTAACCCAAATCCCGCTTGTTTTTAGCCATGAACGTGCCCCAAGCCCAGCGGCTCTTCCGGGGCCTCGTCAGCCTGGCCGTGCCCCCCCCGCCGGGGCCGCGCAGGGGGGTCCCGGCCACCCCCGTGCCCACCCCACAGGTCAGACCCGACCCCCGCACCCCCCAAATTCCCCTCTGCATCCCCCCAGTGTTGATGGGACCCCCCCCCTTCTTTTTTTCTGTTGCCCCCCAGGTGCCCGGGCCGGAGTTGGGGGTGCTGGCAGGGGGTGCAGGGAGGGGGATGGGGTGGCCCTGGCTGCCTCCTCCCAACCCCCCCGAGCCCCCCCGGGCCCTCCCGCGCCCCCCCGGAGCCGCGTTTGCCATGTATCAGAAGCTGCAGCAGTGGGAGGGTTGCTGAGGGGGGAACAACTGCCCCAAATCCCCCTTTTTTTACCCAAAAAAATAAACCATTATTTGTGACTTTTGCTGGGGTGTGTGACCTCCCCTGCTCCCCCGCCTTTAAAGCCTCCCACCCCCCAAAAAACGACCCCCCCCGCAGACCAATCACCTCCTTTATTCCGGGGCCCCCCCTCGCACAGAGCAAACCACGGCAAACGCCGGGGGGGGGGGGGGGGGGAGGGAACACCCCAAAAATTGGGGGGAGGGGGGCAAACAGAGCCCCTCCCCCCATTTGGCATCTGGTGGGGTGGGGAGCAACCCCCCCTTCCCCCACCCTGGGAGCATCAGGGCCCCCCCAGACCGGGGGGGGAGTTCCAGGGGAGGCTCAGGGGGCGTCACCTCGTCCCTTGTGGAAGAGATAAATCGGCCGCTGGAAGCCTGGGGGGAGAAAAAGGAGGATTGGGTCGGGGGGCCCCCAAATTTCTGACCCTGCTACTTGACCCCAAGACACCCCAGGTATCCCCCCAGCCCCAAACTCTCCCCGGATTTGAGGTCTCCTTCCCCCCACACCCGATCTGATTCCTCCACTCCCAACCCCTCCAAATCTCCAGGTGACCCCAAACCCCCAATTTGGGGTGTCCCCCCTGCCAGAACCTCCTTTTCTGTCAAACCAGGTGCACCCCCCCCCGACCCACAAAAACCCCCTGAGATTTGGGGTCCCGCCCCTGGGATTTGGGGTGCAGCCTAGCCGTGGGGCCCCCCCACCTTTGGAGCTGTGCTGGGGGGTCCCCAGGAGCTCGCAGCGCTCGAACCCCACCTCGGGGGACGTCAGGTAGGCTGGGAACTGCTCCGGCCGCAGCCGGATCCGTTGGTAGTTCCGGTACGTCGTCTCCTGGGAACGAGGGGTGAGCCCACAGAAACGCCAAACCCCCCTCAGAGTCCCCCAAAAACTCACAGATCCCCTGCATTTCAGCCCCTTTAAATGCACCGATCCCCTCAAACCCCACAATGATGCTCCTAAATCCCATGGACACCCCCCCAAGAACCCCCAAAACCCACCTGAGACACCCTTTAACCCCCCCCCCCGAGCCCTGCTGAGTCCAAGGGAGCACCTTTTAACCCTCTAAAAATCCATTTCTGACCTGAAACTCTCCTGTGACTCCCTCAAACCTCCTTTAACCCCACCCACAACACCCCAAAACCCAAAGCCCCCCAAAGCCTCCCCAGACTCACCGTGAGCCCCTTGCGCTTCCGATAGGACTCCCAGGGCTGTGGCTCAAGGAGCAGGATCCCGCCGGGCCGCAGGTGCCGGAACGCCCTCCGGAAGAGCCGCTTGAGGCCCTCGTCCCCCCAGTTGAGCTGCACCCACTTGGTGAGGGACAGCAGCAGCACCACATCGAACTCGGGGCGCTGGGCCCCCACCGCCTCCTCCCGCTCCGGGACGTAGTTCCCCTGGGAGTGGGGGGCACCGGGAGAGGGTTTTGGGGGGGGGGAGCTTGAGGGAGTTTTGGGGGACACTCGCTGAGCCCCACAGAGGGGATTTGGGGTAGCCGTTGATGGATTTTGGGGAGTACAAGCTGAACCCCCTTGAGGCGTTTTGGAGGGTGGGGAGCACATTCTGAGGCCCACCCCACTCAGGGGTTTTGAGGATTCCCCCAGACCGAGGCCCAGAGCTGCCCCAAACAGACCCCAAGGATGGAATTGGGGGGTCCCACAGCACTTCAAACCCCTGGTGACCCTTCAGACCCATCAAGAGCCTGAAACTCATCCAAAACCCCCCAAACCTATATAAAATCCTTTAAAAACTCTTTTCAGCTCCTCTAGTCCCCTTAAACCCAATAAAACCCCCAAAACCCCAACAAAAACCCTCCTAAAACCTTCGCCAGCCCTCCATACCTGTCACCCCCTTAGACCCACCAAGACCCTCCTAAAACTTTCCTCAGACCCACCAAGACCATCCAAAACCCATCCCAAGCCCCCCCCACTTGTCACCCCTTTAAATCCACCAAGACCCCCCAAAACCCATCCAAGACCTTCCTAGAACTCTGCTTAAGCCCCTTTTAGACCCACCAACACCTTCCAACATCCATCCCAACCCCCTGTTCCCGCTTCTCCCTCCCCCAAATCCCCCACCAGACCCTTCCCTCGCACTCACCGTGACAAACACGACATTGTGCGGGAAATCGGCGGCCCCGGGCCCGTCGGGCGGGAGCTGCGGGGCGGCGATGGGGCCCCGGCTGGCCAAGAGCGCGGCGGGGAAGCCTTTCCTGGCCCCCCCCGCGGCGTCGCCGTCCGCCCCCAGCCCCTCGGACAGGTAGTGGCGGATGTTCTGCCGGGCCGAGCGGATCAGCCGCCCGTCAATGTCCAGCCCCACGACCCTGGCGGGCGCCCAGCGCTTGGCGATGCTCAGCGTGAGGTGCCCCACGTTGCACCCCACGTCCAGCACCTCCTTCCCCGCGAACCACTCGGGCCGCAGCGCCCGCAGCCGCGCGTCCTCCACGTCCGGGTTGCGGTACCCGTAGTATTTGCAGTAATTCCCGTACTGGAACTTGCGCACCTGGTGCCGCGGCCGCTGCGCCGCCTTCCCGGGGGGCTTCGGCTTCTCGGCAGCGGGAGGGGGCGGCGGGCGAGGCCCGTCGGATTTGCTGCAAGTCCGTCGGCGCTTGCGGTGCCGGCCGGGGGCGGGGAGGGCGGCGGGGCACGGCGGGGCGGTGGAAGCGGCGGAGGGTTCGGCGGGGCGGGCGGGCTCCTCACCGGGCGCGGTGCTGGCGGTGCTGGCAGAGGCGGCGCTGGCGGTGTTGCCCCGCTGCTGCCCGCGGTGGCGGTGCCGGCGCCGCGCGCTCTTGGCCGGGGACGCCAAGCGCAGCCCCTCGCCCGGCGCGTTGAGGCTCAGCGGGTCCGTGATGTCCCGCGGCACCAGGATCTCCACGGGGTCGCGGCCGCGCTGCGGGAGCGGCGAGGACTGCGGGGTGCGCGCGTTCAGCGCCCGGCTCACCTCCTCGTCCAGGAGGCTGTTGAGGTTGAGCGGGTCGAAGATGTTCCCGCCGAGCAGGAACTCGGACGGCAGCACTGGGCCGCACTCCGAGGCCGCGCGGCGCCGCCGCTTCCACGCCGGCTGCTTCGCCCCGCAGCTGCTGCGCCGCTTCCCGCCGCCACCGCCCGCGGCGCGGAGGCCATTGCGGGGTCGCGGGGGCTCCGGCGGGTCGGAGGGTCCCGGGGGTGCCGCGGCGGCGGCGGGAGGAGGCGGCGGCGGCGGCGGCACCAGGAAGGCCTCAGGCGCCGCCGCCATGGCGGCCCGGCTCGCGCCTGCGCGCTGCGCCGCGCCGCCCCCGCGCATGCGCCGCCGGAGGGGGGGGGGAGCGGAGAAAGCCGCGCGCGCTAAGCCTCCGCGCCCGCCGCCTCCCGCCCGCGATGGCAGCGCCGCGGCGGCCCGGCGGGGCTTATATAGGGAGGGGGCGGGGCTAAGCAAGGACACGCCCACAAATGGGGCAGGGGCGGCAGCGCGCCGCCAATAGGAGCGGCTGCGGGGCGTACAGCGGCCAATAACGGGAGGCGGCTCGCGGGGGGAGAGCGGGGGCCTGAAGAGCTTGGGGTGGCCGCAACGAGCGCCTGCGCGGAGAGCGCGGGAGAACGGCGGGCGGGGCAGGTGGGGAGGGAGCTGGGGGAGATCCTGTTGAAGGTTTGGGAAAGGGAGAGGTGCGGGAAGGGACAGGGTGGGCGGCTGGAAGGCGGAGCAGGCGGGATAAGGGCGCCCCACGCGGGGGCCTCGCCACACGCGCGGGGGTTGCCGGCAGTTGGAGTCTGTGCAGGGGTTGCGCGTGCTCAGTGCGCGGAGTGTTCTTCCCACACACCCACTCCCGTTCTAGCGCCGGTGTCTCCTCCGTCCCTCGGCGGCGTACTCACGTCACCGTTGCGCTCGTGACGTCACCGAACTGGCTCCCCCCCCGTCCCCGCCCCACCCGCCCGGTAACGGGGCGCACGGCTCGGGCGCGCGGCTCTCGCGAGAACAGCGCGCAGTTCCTGCGGCGGTCGCAGGGCGGCGCCGCCGCGTCTCGCGAGAGCTGCGCAATGTCTCGCGCCGGGCTCGGGACGTACCGCGCTCTCTCCCCCCCGCCCCCCAGCTGTCACGTGATCTCACGCATGCGCAATGTCCCGTTCCTGCACGTGCCTCCCGCGCTCCTCCCGGCCCCCCCCTTGTCACGTGACCGAGGGCGTGAGGGAAGCGCCCGCGCTCCGTTTTGAGGCAAAAACCGCCAGAATCGGTGTAAAAGTCCTGCAGCTCCTCACGTAAACAACTCTCGTTAAGCCCCGCTGCCACCAGACCCCACAGGCACCTCAGAGACGGTTTCAGGTGGGTTTTGTGGATTTTAATTTTTTTTCCCCATTTTTCCCCCTCAAGGGCTCAAACCCCCC
Source organism: Corvus moneduloides (assembly GCF_009650955.1). Lineage (NCBI taxonomy): Eukaryota > Metazoa > Chordata > Aves > Passeriformes > Corvidae > Corvus > Corvus moneduloides. The sequence continues at coordinate 75,111 of NW_022436877.1, read as the reverse complement.
TCAGGGGCAGGACCCCCCTCAGGGGCACTTGCGCTCTACACACTGCTTCCCGCCCTCCTCGTACTCCTGCTTGGAGATCCACATCTGCTGGAAGGTGCCCTGGGGGAATTTGGGGCGTTTTCAGGGTTTTTGGGGGGTTCCAGGTGGGGGGATCCCCCCGGTTCTCCATGGACCCCTCGACTCACGAGCGAGGCCAGGATGGAGCCCCCAATCCAGGGGCTGAAGCGCCGCTCCATGGTGCTATTGCTGGCGATGAGCTTCAGCCGCATGCTCTGCAAAGGGGGGGGGGGGTCACTGGGAGCCACTGGGAATCACTGGGGGGACAACTACGAACCACTGGTGGCAACTGAGAGTGACTGGTGATAATTGGGAGAAACCCAGAGGCCCCATTTGTGTCCCCCTCCCAGCCCCCAAACGTTCCTCAGAGGGGTTTAGGGTCCCCCCAGCTTCCCCCATCCCAAATTCAGGGGGTCCCATCCAAGGAGAGCTTGGGGTCCCCTCCAGCCCCTCCCAACGCCCCCAATCCCGAACTCAGGGGTCTCTCACAGGGGGGGTTTTCTGCGCCAGCTCCCGGTTCAGGCGGTCGGTGAAACCCTGCAGCAGCGTGTTCCCCCCGGTGACAATGACACTGCCGTAGAGACCCTGGCAGGGACACAGGGAGGGGACCAGCGGGATTTGGGGTGTCCCTGCTGCTCCCCACATCCCCCCGGACCCCCCCGGTCCCAGGACCCACCGGCCGGATGTCGATGTCACACATCCCGATGCTGGTGGTGACCACGTGTCCCACGCCCAGCATGGTGTTCCCTGAGAGGCCCTGGGGAAAGGGGGGGTCAGGAGGTCCCCAAAACCCCGGGACCCCCCCCAGGACTTCCCTGTTCCCCATGGGAATCCCCAAATCCCCTGGGAGCCCGCAAACCCTACTGGGAACCCTTAAACCTTGACATTGGAAGAATTAAAGAGCCTCTCAGGAATTCAGAACTCAGGGGGTGGGGGTGCCCTAAAACCCCCAGGACCCCAAAACCCCTGAGCCCCCTCAGAGACGCCCCCCAAGACTCCCAAACCTTGACGTTGGAGGGGTCAAAGAGCCCCTCGGGGATGCGGAGCCGCTCGGCCCCATAGTCGGTGTTGTACCCATTGGGCATCTCGTAGTGAACTGTCGGCATCTGCGCCGCCACCCTGGGGGGAAAACAGCAGATTTTGGGGTCCTCCCCCCCCCCGAATTCATCCCTGAACCCCTCCAGAATCCCAGAACTCACTGTTCGTCGTAGGGGGAGTCCGAGACCTGCAGCACCGAGGCCTGGAAGTCCTGGATCACCTCCTGGGACCCCAAAAAAGGGACTCAGGGACCCCCAGAAAAGGGACACAGAGGGTTGAGAAACCCCCCAAAAATAGACCCAGGCGTTGGGGCCACCTCCCCTTCATAAAGGGGCACGGGGTGGGAAACCCCAATGGAAAGGGACCAAACAACCCCCCCAAACCAGGACCTATCGGGGACTCCCCCAAAAGGGGGTGGGGACCCCCAAAACCCCTTTCAGGGCCCCCCAAAATCCCCCCTACTCACATTGCAGGTGAAGTTGTGCCAGGACTTGGACACCTGGGGCAGCTTCTCCTTCTTCTTCCAGCTCGGGGGGGCTCCTTCCCGCACCGGCTCCTGGGAGACGGGGGGTCCCGGGAGGCGTGGCCAAGCCCCAAAGGGGAGTGGTTTGAGGGGCTTAATGATGCTAAGGGGGTGTGGCCAAATGAAAGGGGTGGAGCCTCCACTGGGGTGGGGTAAGAGGAGGAGTCTATGGGTGATGTCACCGAGGGGTGGGGCCCAGTGTGGGTGTGGTCCCTAAAAGGGGTGGAGCTAAGCGCTAATTACATCTCCAAAGACGGTGGAGCTAAGGGATAACCCCACCCCCAAATGGGGAGGAACTTTAAGTTTGGCCCCACCCTGCCTCTGTCCCCTCTGATTGGCTGACCCCCACGCCGGCCACGCCCACCTTGGCGGCGATCATGTAGGGGGGCACGATGTCGATGTTGAGCTCCTGGAACAGCTCCCGGCACTGCATGGAAATGAAATCCCCGGCCAGTGGAGACTTCACGATGCCTGCGGGGACAGGTGAGGACTTACCTGGGACAGGTGTGCGCCCACCTGGCTGGGGGGCGTGGCCATTGCGCATGGCCGCGGGTCCCAGGTGTGTTCTCCCCTTCCCCAGGTGTCTCCTGGGCGTGTCCCTGGTGCCCCTGCCCCAGCTGTGTTCTCACCTGCCCCAGGTGTGCTCTCACCTTGCTGCAGGATGTACCCATCGTGCACGGGGATGGCCGTGGTGTGGGTGGCTCCCGAGTCCAGCACCAGCCCCGTGCTGCGCCCATTGGCGAAGCTGCACCAGTCAAGGGGCCACAACGGGGAGGGGACACCCAGTGACCACCCACCCAAGCCCCCCGGACACACCCAGCAGCCCCAGCGAGGGGGTTGGGTCACACAGGTGACATTGGGGGTGGCACGGGGGAAGGTGACCCCAGGGGGGTCCCTGAGGGGTGACATTGGGGATGGCACGGAGAAGTCCCCGAGGGCTCCGGGAGTGACACAGGAGGGTCCCAGGGTGCAGTACAGGGGGAGGTGACACTGGGGACACAGGGGGTGACACGGGGGTGACAGCGGGGGTGACGCTGGGGATACGCGGTCAGCACGGCCGTCTTGCAGAGGAAGAAGGCCGGGATGTTGTAGTGCTCGAACATCAGCTCCGTCAGCTTCTCCCGCTTGGCCCTGGTGTTCCACTGCGGCGCAGGGGACATTGGGGACACTCAGGGGGACACGCGACCCCCCCAGCCCCGCCCCAGGGGTGGCACCTACCGGGGCCTCGGACATGAGCACCGGGTGCAGCCCTGGCTCCGACTTGACGTGTTTGCCGTAGGTGTGGTCCAGGATGGCCTGGAAACACTCCCAGTCCTCGACTGGGACCGGGGGGGACAAACGGGGCGCGGGTGACATCAGGTGACCCCTGAGATGGCCCTTACTGGTGTCCCCATCCCGGGTCCCCTTTCCCCCGCAGGGACGTCCTTGGGGTGTTCCCACACTGTCCCCCCATGTCCCCCAAAGTCCTCCTGTGTCTCTCTGTGTCCCCCATGTCCCTGCTCTTCCCCCTCATCCCCAAGTGTCCCCATGCTGTCCCTCCTGTTCCTGCTCTCTCCCCATGTCCCCTCCATCCCCACTCTTCCCCATGTGTTCCCCCAATGTCCCCCCATCCCTGCTGTCCCCCCAATGTCCCCCCATGTTCCCTGCTGTCCCCAGTGTCCCTGCTGTCCCCAGACTCACTCATGCCGTTCTTGAGGGGTGACAAGACCTCGACGCCCTCGCGGGCCACGTGCAGGGCGTTGGTGTCGATGTAATAAACCTTCCCCCCCTTCTTGTCCTTGTCCCCGTCCAGCTCCAGGGACACCTCGTCCGGGGACAGCAGTCCCACCGTGGTGGGGAAATCCGCCTTGGGGACATCGTGGCCTCGGTGACGTCACCGTGGCAGGCCATGGGGACGGTGGCGTTGTCACCACGATGAGGACAATGGCCTGGGGGTGGCCCTGGGGACACCTTAGCGGTGGGGATGGCATGCTGGGGACACGGTGGCCTTGTCTGTCTGGGGGGGGCGGTGACAAGGACATGGGTGGGGGACACGGAGGGGACACGGTGACACCGACCTTGGGACAATCCTCGCCGGCATAACCGGCCCGGACCGAGAAGGAGCCGATGTCGAACACCAGTGCCCCGACCTCATCTGGGGGGGGGGAGGGATAGGGGACATGGTGACACCGGGACACCCCAGGACAATGAGACCGCCCCAGAAAACCCCCGGACCCACCCCCCCCGACTCCCACAAAACCACCGGGATCCCCCATTGGGGGGGGGAGGATAGAGACACCAGGACCCCCCCAGGACATCGTGACCCTCCTGAACCCGCAAGCCCCCCCCCCCCCACGACACCAAACCCCCTGTCCAAAAACCCCGGGGGACCCCCCCCACATTCCCCTTTGGCCCCCCCCGCCCCCCGCCTTGGCCCCGCCCCTCCGGCTTTGGCCCCGCCCCCGCGCCTCGGCCCCGCCCCGTGAGACTCCGCCCCCCGCGCCGAGGCCCCGCCCCCCGAGGCCCCGCCCCCGGCACCGCCGCCGTAGACGCCGCCGCTCATGGCCGCGTTCAGCACCGGGACAGCGCCGGCCGAGGGGGCGGGGCCTCGCCCGCGGCCAATCAGCGCCCGCTGCGCGGCGCGCGCGCCGATTGGCTGCGGCCACAATGGCGGCGCTTAAAGGGGCCGCGGCCCTTTGTCAAACAGGAGGGGGGCGTGGCTGTCGGTGGGCGCGTTTTGTGGGACGTGACTCCTCCCGTTTGCGGGCGTGGCTCGGGGTGTCAAGCCACGCCCGCTGCGGGTGTGGGGCGCGGCCTGAGGGGGAGGGGGCGCGGTTTCCCCTAAGCGCCTCCTACCTGAAGCCCCCGATCCCCCCGTGCCCACTGCGGGGGGAGGGCTGAATAAAAGGTTTTGCTGAATAAAAGCCCCAAAATGGCGGATTCGGGGGGGCGGAGCGCGTGCGAGGGGAGGGGGCCCCTCCGCGTTCGGCGTAAAAAGACCCAAAACCCCCAAAAATGCTGCGCGGCGGGGCGCGGTTTGCTGTGGGTGTGGCTCCGGAGGGGGCGTGGCCTCGGAGCGGAAGCGGCGGCGGCGCGGGACGCGCGAGGTGGGGACGGGGGGGGGACCGGGGGGGGTTCCCGGGGGTCTTTGGGGGGGATCAAAGGTCAGGGGGTGTTTGGGGGATCCCAGGGGGCGTTTGGGGGGGCTACAGGGGGCCCGGGGGTGTCGCCGTTGGTTTCGGGGGAGGGGTCACGGTTGGCTTCGGGGGAGGGGGTCTGGGGGTGGTTACGGGGTCGGGGGGGGGTCCCTGGGGGCGTTGGGAGTGGGGCAGGTCCCGGGGGGCTCGGGATCCACCCCTGACGCCCCCTCCCCGTTTCCCTCCCCCCCCAGAATGTCCTCGGGCCGCCCCGCAGCTCCGTCTCCTCCCCCGGGGGGGCTCCCCGGGCCCCCCTCCCGCCGCCGCCGCCGGGGCCCGGCCCCCCGCCCCCCCCCGGGGCTCCCCCCCGCCGCCGGGCCCGGCACCAATGACGTGTTCGTGACGTCACGCTCCGACTTCCGGGCGCAGCTGCGGCGCTGCCAGCGGCTCCTGGCCCCGGGCGGGGGTCCCGGGGGGGGCTCCGGGGAGCTGCGGCTGCACGGGCTGGGCCTGGCCGTGCCCCGCGCCATCAACCTGGCGCTGCAGCTGCAGGCGGGGGCCGGGGGGGCCCTGCGGCTCCACGCCAGCACCTCCTCCGTGCCCCTGCGGCCCCCCCGCGGCCACCGCGGGGCCCCCCCGCCGCGGGGCGACGGCGACGAGGACGGGGACGGGGACGGTGAGGACGGGGACGCCCCCCGGCACAACTCGGCCATTCACATCCGACTCTGCAGGGAGGCCCCCTGCGCCTGAGGGGGGGTCTCCTGGGAGGCTTCCCCGAGACCTGGGGTTTCTCGAGGTTTTGGGGGGGCTCCCAGAGGAGGGGAGGGGGGGTTCCCCAAAGTCCTGGGGGGCTCCCCGAGGGTTTCGAGGCCACCCGCGAAGTCTGTGGGGGTCCCCAAAATGCGGGGGGCCCCCCAGGTGTCCTGGGCTCCATCACTGTCACGGGGACACCCCAAAGCCCTCCTCCCAGGAGTCTCCCAGGTCTGTCAGGGCTGCGGGGACCCTACGGAAAGTCTTGGGGACACCCTGGGGACACCAAAACCCACCGGGGCCACCCGTGGATAGAGACCGCCTTGAGCTGGGGCCACCAGAAGCCGCCGAGGACTTGGGGACATTGAGATGCCACCAAGAGTTTGAGGCCATCACGAGTCACTGATGGCCACGGGGACGCTGTCACCTGGAGCCACTGACGTTTTGGGGACACGGACGATGCCACCAATGGCTCGAGGCCACTGAGCTGCCACCAACGGGTCGGGACCACTGTGATCTGGGGCCACCAGGATGCCCCCGAACCCCTCGATGTCACCCTGAGTCCCCCAGTGCAGCAGCCTCGGGGGTTCGGGGGAGACACGGGGACGTGACACCAAAATAAAGCCGGTGGCAGCAGCAGCGATGTCTTGGGCGGTTTTGGGGGGATTTGGGGGGGCTGGGCTGGGGCTTCCTCTGCGTCATTGGTGACATTTGGGACAGGAAACCCCCAGGTGACAATGGGGGATGGGAGGGGGGGCACAGGGAGAGAGTCCAGGTGACAACGAGGGGGACTCAGGTGACAAGGAGGGACCCCAGGGGGGAAATGTGGGGACTTCGGTGATGTGGGGCGGGGGTCCAGGTGACACTGGGGACACTTAGACGTCCACGGGGGGTGGGAAAATGAGGAGAACCCAGGTGACAAAAGGGACACCCAGGTGACAGAAGGGACACCCAGGTGACAAAAGGGACCGCCAGGCACCCGGGGGAGCGGCAGGAGACCAGAGGGGACTCCAGGTGCCCCGGGGGACCCCCAGGCGTGCAGCCCTCGTTCCCAGGGAGTCCCTGCCGGGGGGACACTGGGGTGCCACGGGGGACACCCGGGTGTCACGGGGGGACCCGACGGCGTTGGTGACGTCACTGTCGCCGTCCCCCCGCCCCCGCGTGCCCTTTGGCCCCGCTGGCGCCGGACCCGCGGCCAGGCTGTGCGGAGCCGCACGTACGGCCTGGCAGGGGGCCCGCGTCACCTCCCGGGTCCCCCGTGTCACCTCCCGTGTCACCTGGGTCCCCCGGCTCCTCTCCCGAGTCCCCCGTATCCGCCGCGTCCCCTCCCCTCGGCGTGTCCCCCCTCCCGGCCGCGGCGGTCCCCGGGGCCGCCCCCGGGGCCGCGGTGGCGCTGGGGACGGGGACAGTGACGGCGACAGTGACGCTGCCCCATTGTTCGGCCGCTTCCGCCGGCCCGAGGGATCCCGGGATCCCCCGGCCTGGCGCGTCCCCTTGTCACCGCGCGTGTGTCACCGCGCGCGTGTCACCGCGGTCCCACGGCCCCGCGGGGGTGTCCCCGTGTCCCTGCGCCATCCCAGCGGCCGTGTCCCCTCACCCGCAGCCACGTGTCCCCGTGTCTGTGTCCCCATCCCTGTCCCCCCATCCCGATGTCACCGTCCCCGTCGTGCGTCTCCACGCCCACTTTGTCATCCCCGTGTGCCCCCGTCCCCGTGTCCCCTCCTCTGTCGCCATCCCGAGGTCCCCGTGTCCCCCCGCCCCCGTCCCCATCCCGCACCTCCGTGCCCAGGACACTGTCCCCGTGTCCCCCCCATCCTGCTTTCCCGTGTCCCACGTCCCCAGCTCTGTCCCCCCATCCCTGTCCCCGTGTCTCCCCAACTCCGGGTCGCCCTGTCCCCACTTCTGTCCCCCCACCCTCATCCCCGATTCCTCGTCTCCGTGCCCAGGTCCCCGTCCCCCTGTCCTCCCGTGTCCCCCCCCGTGTCCCCCTGTTCCCACACCTCCATGCCCAGGTCCCCATCTCCATGTCACCCCCGTGTCCCCCCCCGTGTCCCCCCGATGTCCCCCATTCCCACCCCTCCATGCCCAGCTCTCCATCCCCGTGTCCCCCCCGCCGTGTCCCCCCCGCCTGGCCGGCGCCGTGGCCGGGGCCGGGGGTGGCCCGTGGCCAGGGGCCGACGTGCGGCGGCCGGCGCGGCCTTTTCCTCGACGGTCTGGGGGGGGGCGAGGGGGGAGCGGATGGAAACCCCCCCCCCCCAAGGGCCCTTCCGGCCCCGCGGCCCCTCGGATCAAACATTAACCGGGGCCGGGGCCGGGGGACGCGGGACGGGGACGGCCACAGCCCCGGGGCCACCAGGGACCCCCGTGCCATGAGCAGCCGGCGATGGGGGCGGCGGGTGAGAGGGGGGGGTCCCAGGGGGGCCGCGCAGGGTTGGGGGGGGGCTCGGACATCGCGGGGAGGGGGGTGGGAGTGCCCCAGGTGTGCGGGCGGGATCCAGGTGTGCGGGGGCAGGGTGGGGACACCCACGTGTGCGGCGGAACCGGGCGAGGGGGGCCACAGGCACCCGGGTGGGGACCCGCGTGTCGCCGGGGGTTTGGGGGTCTCGGGGGGGCGTGGAGGACCCGCGTGGCCGGGAGGGGTCGGAGGTCCAGGGGTGCCCACGTGTGTCCGGCGCGCTCAGGTGTCTGGCGGGGACACAGGTGGGGGGCGCTCCCAGCAGGGTGGGGGGTCCTGGGGACACCGCGTGGGTGGGGGGTCACAGGTGTCCGAGAGGATCCCGGTCACTCGGGGGTCCCTGAGGTCACCAGGTGGGCGGGGAGTCCCCGACGTCCCTGGGGACGTTCTTGGGGGCGGGAGGGGAGGCACTCGGTGGGGGGGGGAGGCACCCAGGTATCCCGGGGGTCCCGGGTCTGGGGGATCCCGGCGGATCGGGGGGTCCCGAGCCTCCCTATCCCCGCGGGGAGGGGGCTCCCCAGTTGTCCCCAGTTGTCCCAGTGTCCCCAGCGGGTCCCTGACCGCCCCCATGCCCCCCCCAGGGCTGTGCGCGCTGCTGCTGCTGCTGTTGGGGGTCCCGGGGCGCCCCCAGCCCCCCCCCGAGGGTCCCCCCTCGCTCTGCGACCCCCGAGTGATCGAACGCTTCATCCTGGAGGCGCGCGACGCCGAGCGGGGGGCGGTGAGGGGACACGGGGACAGCGGGGGGGGCTCGGGGACGGCGGGGGGGCCGTGATGAGGGGGGATCGGGACCCCCGGGGGGGCTTGGGCACACAGGGACATCGTGGGAGGGACACCCTGGGGATGTTGGACTGGTTGGAGACAAGAGTGGGGGCACGGGGACCCCCGGAGGGGTTGGGGACACCACAGTGGCTCCTTGAGTGGGGGTTGGGGACACCATGGAGGGGTTGGGGACACCGGGGCGGCCCCAGGGAGGGCTCAGGGACCCCCGCGGGGTCGTGGCGGGGGTGTCACCGCGTGTGTCCCTCCCAGGCTGGGTGTGGCCCCCACTGTGACCTCCCCGAGCCCGTGGCCGTCCCCGACCCCGGCGTCAACTTTAACCTCTGGCGGAGCCTGGACGTGAGTGGGAATGGGGGGAAATCCCGGGAAATTGGGAAAAATGGGGGGAGAGCCAGCGAAATGGGCAAAAAGGGGGTGGCGGGGGGGGCGGAGAATGGGACAGAATTGTGTGAAATTGGGAAGAAATGGGGGGAAATGAGAGAAAATGGGGAATATTCGGGAAAACCAGGGAGAAATGCACAGAATCAGGGAGAAACGGGGAGAAATGGGGTGAAATCCAGGGAAATGGGAAAAATAGGGGGAGGAAGCAGGGCAGAGTTGGGTGAAATGAGGAGAAACTGGGAGGAACGGGCGGGAAATAGGAAAAAAATGTAGAGAAAAACGAAGAATTGGGCAAAATGGGGAGGAACCGGGAGAAATGGGCTGAAACTGGGGGAAGTGGGGAGAAATGGGGAGGGATGGAGGGGGAAAAATCGAGAAAAAAATGTGGAAAAAACCAGGGAAAAGCCGGGGAGAAGGGGGTGTCCCCCGCTGTCCCCTGACCCCCGCCGTGTCGCCAGGCGGGGTCCCGCGCGCAGGAGGTGGCCGGGGGCCAGGCGGCCCTGGCGGCCGCGGTGCTGCGGGCGCGGGAGCTGCTCCGGGACCCCCGGGTGCGCCCGAGCCTCGACCGCGCCTACGGGGCCGCGCGGAGCCTGGCGCGGCTGCTGCGGGGGCTGCCCGCGCCGGTACGGGCGGGTTTGGGGGTTTTGGGGGGGGGTTGGGGGGTTTTTGGGGATTTTTGGGGGGTTTGGGGGGGTTGTGGTCTTGCGCGGCTGCTGCGGGGGCTGCCCGCGCCGGTACGGGCGGGTTTGGGGGGTTTTGGGGGGGTTTGGGGGGGGTTCGGGGGGTTCTGCGACAATCATGGGGCGGTCTGGGGGGCTCGGGGGGTTCTGGGGGGTTTTGGGGGGCTCCTGGTGGGGCCTGCCCTGCTCTGGTCTGGGTTTGGGGGTTTTGGGGGAATTTTGGGAGGTCCGGTAGGATTTTTGGGATTTTTGGGGGGTCCGGGGAGGGGTCGCTGGCAGGCCCCTGACCCCGCCCCCCCCCCCCCCCCCCCCCCCCCCCCCCCCCCCCGCCCCCCGCCCCGGTGCGGGTCCGGACCCTCCCCCGGCTCCTGGGGGTCCTGAGCCGCTTCCTGCGGGGGAAGGTCCGGCTCTTCCTGGCCGACGCCTGCCCCAGGTGACCGGGCCGTCTATCACTGCCGGAGACAGCTGTCAGTCACCGCCAACAGCTGTCAATCATCGTGTAAAGCGGCGACTCACAGTCGGCAACTGTCAATCACCGACAGCTGTCAATCAACAAAGAGAGCTGCTGGTCATCAGCAGCTGTCAGTCATCATCAACAGCTGCCAATCATCACAGACAGCCCTCGATCATCGGGACTGACAGCTGTCAATCATCACAAGCACTGTCAGCTGTCAGTCACCAGCAACAGCAGCAGCTGTCAATCAACAGCCCAGACAGCTGTCAATCATGAGGACTGACAGCCGTCAATCATCAGCATCAGTAGCCGTCGCTCGACAGCACCCCCTCCTCTCCCCCCGGCACGTTGGACGTGCCGGCAGGTGATTGACAGCTGTCAATCATCCTCCTCCCGCCTGAGCGCCCTGGGCTGCCCAGGCCTTGCGGGCGATTGATTGACAGCTGTCACTCAGGGGAGACAGCGCCCCTGAACCCCCCCATGTAACTTAATGCAAACACGAGAATATTTATGAGAGCTGCGCCTCCGACCCCAAATCCAGGACCCCCAAATGCTCCGGGACCCCCAAACCCCCCGGGACCCCCAAATCTCCCGGCACCCCAAACTCCGTGACCTCCAAACTCCGCAACTCCCAAGCTCTGCGGCTCCCAAATTCCGGGACCCCCCCCTAACACCCGCTGACCCTCTGAAACCCTGGACCCCCCCAAAACTCCCCGGTCAGTGTCCGGCTCGGCCAATGGGCGCCAGGACCTGGCGGTGCCGCTCTCGGCCACGCCCCCGGCCACGCCCTCATCAAACACTGCCTGGACACGCCCATTCCCTACAAACGACGCCCATTCCCTACAAACCACGCCCATTCCCTACAAACCACGCCTCTTTCCCGACCAGGCCACACCTGGGCCACGCCGCTTTTTCGCACCTGTGGGGGCGGGGCCACAGCGGGTCCGGCAGCCGCGGGTGAGCGGGAGCGGGGGGAGGCCGGGATTTTGGGGAGTTTTGGGGGGAATTCATGGGTTTTGGGGGATGAGAGGGGGTTTGAGAGGTTTGGGAGTCACCACGAGGGGATCTGGGGGGGTTTTGGGGTTGGAGGCGGGACAGGGATGGGGTTGGGCAGGGGCGAAGCCCGGCCAGGGCCAAAGTCCGTCCTTTTGGGCGGGGGTGGGACTGGGACCCCTGGGGACCCTCAGGACCCACCCCAAAGACCCCAAAACGCTCTGGGGACCCCCTCGAGCCCTCCCGGACCCACTGGGACATCTCGAGACCCCCCTTGAGGCCCCCAAATCGCTCTGACCCCCTCAGACCCTCCTGAAACTCCCCCCGGGACTCTCCTGAGACCCCCCGGCCCCCCGGGCCCTTCCCCACCCCCCCAGGACTCCCGGGATCCGCTGGGACTCCCCCCGACCCCCGATGGAGACCCTCAGGCGCTGCTTCCGTGCACGGGTAAAGCCCCCATCCCAAAATCGGGCGGTCCGGGACCCCCCCAAAGGGACCCCAACTTCGGGGACCCCGCAAAGCCCCCCCGAGCCCCCTGACCGCGGGCGCAGTCCCCCGGGGGGGGTCCCGTGTCCTATTCCCGGCACAGGGACCCCCGGGGGGAGAACGAGGAGGAGGAGGAGGAGGAGGAGGAGGAGGAGGCGGAGCCAACGGTGCAGCTGCCCCGCCCCCGCCCCAGGCGCAAGCCACGCCCCCAGCCACGCCTCTGGCTCCACCCCTTGGCCACTCTGGCCCTGGGTTCAGCCACCGCCTTCCTGCTGGGTACGGACCACCGAGTGACCCCCAGTGACCACCCAGTGACCGCACAGTGACTCCCATTTACCACGCAGTGATCCCCTGAGTGACCCCCAGTGACCCTCAGAGACGTCCAGTGACCCCCAGTGAGCCCCCCACTGACTCCCAGTGAACCCCAGTGATCCCCGAGTGACCCCCAGTGACCCTCAGAGACGTCCAGTGACCCCCAGTGAGCCCCCCGCTGACTCCCAGTGACCCCCAGTGATCCCCAAGTGACCCCCAGTGACCCTCAGAGACGTCCAGTGACCCCCAGTGAGCCCCCCACTGACTCCCAGTGAACCCCAGTGACCCCCAGTGATCCCCTGAGTGACCCCCAGTGACCCTCAGAGACGTCCAGTGACCCCCAGTGAGCCCCCCACTGACTCCCAGTGACCCCCAGTGACCCCCAGTGAGCCCCAGTGATCCCTGAGTGACCCCCAGTGACCCTCAGAGACGTCCAGTGACCCCCAGTGAGCCCCCCACTGACTCCCAGTGACCCCCAGTGATCCCCGAGTGACCCCCAGTGACCCCCAGTGAGCGCCAGTGAGCCCCAGTGAGCCCCAGTGATCCCTGAGTGACCACCCAGTGATCCTCAGAGACATCCAGTGACCCCCAGTGAGCCCCCCACTGACTCCTAGTGACCCCCAGTGAGCCCTCCCAGTGTCCCCCCGTGTCCCCAGGTGACCCCCCAAGTGACCCCCCCACCCGAGGACCCTCTGAGTGACCCCCACTGACTGCCATGACCGCTCATTGCCCCAGCCCCTCCCCCTGTGACCCCACCCCTCTGTGACCCCGCCCCCAGGGCTGTTGGTGGCTGGGATTGGCCACGCCCCGTGTGGGGGCGGGGCTGCAGGGGCGGGGCCTCTGGCTGGAGGCTCCACCCCCGATGGTGTTTGGGGCGGGGGCAGCGCAGAGGCTCCGCCCCCCCGGCCCCGCCTGCGGGAGCTGCTGCGGCGCCACCTGGTGGAGGAGCGGGTGGAGGCCTGGGTACGGTGAGTGACCACTGACCATTACTGACCACTGACTGTTACTGACCACTGACCGCCCTGTCACCACCTGAGTCCTCCTTGGGTGCTGTGAGTGACCACTGACCACTGACCGTATGTGACCCCCTGTGACCCTTTGTGACCCCCGCTGTGACCGTTGACCCCTGCCCGCTGACCGCTGTGCCCCTGTCCGCAGGGAGGTCAGCGCGGGGCCGCACGGGGCGGGTTCGGGGCGTGGCCGGGCTTTGGCCCAATCGGTGCTGAGCGCCCTGGCAGAGGCGGGGCTGACCCAGGCCTGGAGCCGTCCGCAGCCCCTCCCCCTCCCGATAAGGTAATGGGGGGGTCTGGGGGTCATTCGGGCGGCCTGGGGCGTCATGGGGGGTTCAGGGGGTCAAAGTCCCTGGGGTCATTTGGGGTGGTCAGAGCTCATTGGGTGACCCTGGCCCTGTGACCTTTGACCCCAGGGGCGAGGTGACCCTGCGCTGGGTGGGGCCAGAGGGGGATGAGCTCGAGCGGCTCCCCCTTGACCCCGACGCTTTCTGCGCCTGGAGCGCCCCCGGCAACGCCACGGTGAGCGCTGACCCCTGACCCCTGACCCCCGACCGCTGACCACTGATGACCACTGACCGCTGACCCGCAGGGGGGGCTGGTTTACGGCCACTATGGCCGCCCCCAGGACCTGGCCCAGCTGCGGGCCCGGGGGGTCTCAGCCAGGGGTCACCTGATGCTGCTGCGGCTGGGGAGGGGCAGCCCTGCCCAGAAGGTGAGACCCTCAGACTGGGGGGGCTGTGAGGGGGAGACCCCAACCCTAAAGTTGAGCCCCCAAATTTGGCGGCGGAGGGGCGGATTTGGGTCCCTGATGTCCCCAATGTCCCCCCCCGCAGGTGGCGGCCGCAGCGGGGGCAGGGGCCGTGGGGGTCCTGCTGTACCCGGACCCCCAGGACACGGCCGGACCTGGGGGGGGTCCTGGGCTGGGGGGGGACACGGCTGTGACCATCCACGTGAGTAGGGGAGGCTGGGGGAATATTGGGGGGTCTGGGGTGGACATTGGGAGATCTCGGGGGGTCTGAGGGGTTGGGGGTGGACATCGGGGATTCCGAGGGGCTGGGGGGACATTGGGGGGACATTGGGGGGGACAATGGGTTCCTGGGGGGTCCTGAGGGGGACACTGGGGGAAAAAATCGGGAATTCCAGAGGGCTGGGAGGACATTGGGGGGCCTGGGGGAGCCTAGGGGGATTTGGGGAGGATTTGGGGGGATTCCAGGGCGCTGGGGTCAGTTTTGGGGGTGGGAGAGGTTTCTGAGGGTCTTGGGGTCAGATCTGGGGGTTCTGGGGGAATTTGGGGGGAGCTGGGCGGGGGTTGGGGGCTCGGAGGAGCCTGGGGGTGATTGGGGGGTCCGGGGGGGTCTGGAGGGGGGTAATTTGGGGAGGGGTCGGGGTCTGATGTGTTCCCACAGGTGCAGGAGGGGCCGGGGGACCCCTTCAGCCGGGGGTTCCCCTCCTTCAGCGGCCGCGTTCCCCCCGGGACCCCCCCGGGATCGCCCCCGATCCCCGTCCACCCCGTGAGCGCCGGCACGGCCGCGCGGCTGCTGCGGTACAGGAGACTCCTCCTCAGATCTGAGACCCGCAAATCTGGGACCCCTCCCCAAAATCTGGGACCCCCTCGAACCTGAAACCTCCCCCAGATCCCCCCCGACCCATCTCCCCCATCATTTCAGCGTTTTGGGGTTCCCAACCCCCCCAGCCCATCTCCCCCTCCCCATTTCAGGGTCCTGGGGGGTCCCCGAGCCCCCCCGCACTGGATCCCGCCCGGGCGGGGCCTGGGGGGGTCCCTGCGGTTCCTGCCCGGCCCGGGGGAGCGGCGGCTGCAGCTGAGCGTGGGCGGGGGGACGCAGCCCGGGACCCTCACCAGCGTCTTCGGGGCCCTGCGGGGGCGGCTCGAGCCCGGTGAGGGGCGGGGCCGAATGGGGGGGTGGTCACCTGGGTGTGGTCATTTGCGATGTGGCCAAACTGGGCGTGGTCACCTGGGTGTGGTCATTTGGGGTGTGGCCAAACTGGGTGTGGTCATTTGGGATGTGGCATAACTGGGTGTGGTCATTTGGGATGTGGCCAAACTGGGTGTGGTCATTTGGGTGTGGTCATTTGGGATGTGGCCAATGCAGGGTCATTGTGGGGCGTGGTCAGAGTGGTCACAACATGGGCGTGGTCATGGGGAGGGGCGGGGCCAGAGGAGGGCGAGGCAATGGCGATAATGGAGGTGGATGGGCGTGGCTGAACTGGGTGTGGTCATTTGGGTGTGGTCATTTGGGGTGTGGCTAAACGGGGTGTGGTCCGTGGGGGTGTGGTGGGGAAAGAAATGGGCGGGGCCAAAGGGTGGGACAGGTGCTTGGGTGTGGCCAGAGGGGGCGTGGCCTCCCTGATGCTGGCCCCGCCCAGACTGTTACGTCATCGTGGGGGCGCGCCGCGATTCGCTGGGGCCGGGGGCGGCGGCCTCGGGCGTGGGCACCGCCCTCCTGCTGGAGCTCGCCCGGTTCTTCGCCGCCATTGGCCGAGAGGGTGAGGGGGCGTGGCTGGGCGTGGCTGGGGCAGGGCCGGGGCGGGGCTGGGGCTCTCCAGTTTGGGTAGGGGTGCTGAAATTGGGGAATTTGGGGTCCTGGGGAGTTATGGGGGATCCCAAATTGAGGGGGGGACTCCGAGGGTGTCCCCAGGGTGGGGGAGGGGGAATCAATCTGGAGGGGGCCCAAATGGGGGGGTCATGGGGGGGGAGGGGATTTCCCTGCGTTTCCTGGGTGTCCCCCACTTTTGGTGGGGGTCTCCCTCACCTCCGAGTGATCCCCGGACCCCTCTGGGACCCCCCCCGGACCCCTCCCCCAGGGTTCCAGCTCCGCCGGACACTGCTCTTCGTCAGCTGGGATGGTGGCGAGTTTGGACATTTGGGGGCAACCGAGTGGCTCGAGGTGACCGCGACTCCCTCCGATGACCCCGTGGTGGCCTCAGTGACCCCCCCAATGACCCCTCCGGCCCCCCCAGGGCTACCCCGACCTCCTCCACACCAAAGTCGCCGCCTACATCAGCCTGGACCAGGCAGTGCTGGGTGCGCCCCTCCCCCTCCCACAGCCTGCATTTGGGGGGGGGGGTGTGTCTCCGCCCCTCCCCCACTCCGCTGACCCCACTGACCTCTCCCCTCCCCCACACAGGGGCCGAGCGGTTCGTGGTCAGGACCAGCCCCACCCTGGTCAATCTCATCGAGAGCGCCCTGGAGCAGGTGGGGGAGGGGCGGGGGCAGGGGTGGGGGAAGAGCGGGCTGTGGGGGAGGGGCCGCCCCCCCAATCACCCCGGACACCCCCCACACCCCAAAAAAAGGTGGAGAGCCCGAACGAGGCCGGGAAAAGCCTCCTGGAGCAGCTGACGCGGCCGGGCCGGGTCTGGGAGAGCGACGTGTGAGTGAGGACACCGGGGACACCGCGGACACCCGTGTCCCACCCCCCGTGTCCCTCTGTCCCACCCCTGTCCCCCCCCCATGTCCCCGCAGGGTCCGCCCCTTGTCCCCTGACTGCGGCGCTTTTCCCTTCACGGCCGCCGCGGGGGTCCCGGCGCTGGAGCTCGGCTTCGATGAGGTGGGACCCCCGAGTGTCCCCGAGTGTCCCTGTGCCACCCCTGTGTCCCCCTGTCCCCCGCAGGCCGTGCCCGGTGGCTCCCGTGCGGCGCTGGGGACCCGCGAGGACACCCTGGGGCGCCTGGGGGGGCGGCTGCGGGGGCGGCTGCCCGCCGTGGCCCGGGCAGTGGCCGCGGTGGCCGCCCAGCTCCTGCTGCGCCTGGGCCACGACCCCCGGCTGCCCCTGGACCCTGGTGCGCTCGGGGATGAGCTGGTCCGGCAGCTGGCCCCGCTCCAGGTCAGACCAGTACAGACCAGTATGGCACTGGGAGGGCACTGGGAGGGTGCTGGGGGACACTGGGGCACGTGGGGTGGCACTGGGGGTTCACTGCTGTCCCACCTGGTGCCTCTCTGGGTCAGACCAGTATGAACCAGTCCATCCCAGTACAACCCAGTATAACCCAGTATAACCCAGTATAACCAGTCCGTCCCAGTACAACGGTTCCGCCCCGGCAGGCGCGGGGCCTGTCCCTGCAGTGCCTGTCCTCGGCCAGGGGGGGCGTGGTGCGCGCGGCGGCCTCGCTCCGTCGCGACATGTCGGGATCCGACAGCTCCAACGAGCGCCTCAACCGCGGCTTCAATGCGCGGCTCATGGCCGTGAGTGTCCCCTCTGTCACCTGTGCCACCCCTCTGTCCCCTCCGTGTCACCTGTCGCGGGTGTGTCACCCGCGGCACACCTGGCACTGTCACCTGTCCCCATCCCTGCCCCCTCCCGGTCCCCCTGTGTCCCCTCCCCAACCGTGTCCCCTCCTGTCCCCCCATCCCTGATGCCCCCATTGTCCCCATGTCCCTCCCTGTCCCGCTGACCCTGTCCCCTCCCTGTCCCCATCCCCTCCTGTCCCCCTGACCGTGTCCCTCCCCTGTCCCCCGACCACGTCCCCTCCTGTCCCCCCAGGCCGAGGCGTCGCTGCTGTCCCCGTTCGTGTCCCCACTGGTCACCCCGTTCCGCCATGTCCTGCTGGGCCGGGGGGGTCACACGCTGCCCGCGCTGGTGGCCGAGCTGGGGACAGCGGGGACACGCAGGGACAGTGCCCGCCTGCGCCTGGCACTGCTGGCCTGGACCCTGCGCGGCACGGCCGGAGCGCTGGCCGGGGACAGCTGGGACTGCGGGGACCTTGGGGACAGGGGCGGCCTCGGGGACAACGGGGACTGCGGGGACATGGGGGGGAGTGGGGACATCGGGGACCACGGGGGCGTTGGGGACTTCGGGGACAGGGAGGGCTTTGGGGACAGCTGGGGTGGCCTTGGGGACATTGGGGACAGCAGGGACCGGGAGGACACGTGGGATTATGGGGACACCTGGGAGCGGGGTGGCCCTTGGGACAGCAAAGGGGACCTTGGGGACAGCGGGAGCCACGGGGACACTCGGGATCGGGGCGGCCCTTGGTGACACTCGGGACTGTGGGGAGAAAAGGGACCCTTGGGGCCGATGGGGACACCGGGGAGCTCGGTGGTGGCCTTGGGGACACCTTGGGGACAGCGGGGGCACGGCCCCACCCCCCCATTTGCACTGGCTGCGTTTATTGGCTGCCGCCCGGAATTGGGGACAGAAAGGTTCAATAAAAGCACCGGAGGCCCCACCCAGTGGTGGCCACGCCCACCCAACCACGCCCACGCTGGCACCACCCACTCGTGATTGGACCACGCCCGTTGGTGACCACGCCCTCGCAGGCTCCGCCCCCTGGATCGCCCCCATCCAGGCCCCGCCCATCGGGTCATTGGCAGGCGGCGCCATATTGGAATGGCAGCCATGTTGGAATGGCAGCCATATTGGATTGGCAGCCATGTTGGAATGGCAGCCAGGTTGGAATGGCAGCCATATTGGATTGGCAGCCAGGTTGGAATGGCAGCCATATTGGATTGGTGGCCATATTGTCCTGGTGGCCATCTTGGAATGGCAGCCATCTTGGAATGACAGCCATGTTGGAATGGCAGCCATATTGGATTGGTGGCCATATTGTCCTGGCAGCCATAATGGAACAGTGCCCATATTGGAGCGGCAGCCATATTGTCCTGGTGGCCATCTTGGAATGACAGCCATGTTGGAATGGCAGCCATATTGTCCTGGCGGCCATATTGTCCTGGTGGCCATATTGTCCTGGTGGCTATCTTGGAATGACAGCCATGTTGGAATGGCAGCCATATTGTCCTGGTGGCCATATTGTCCTGGTGGCTATCTTGGAATGACAGCCATGTTGGAATGGCAGCCATATTGTCCTGGTGGCCATATTTTCCCAGCAGCCATCTTCCTCCCCCAGCCAGCTGAGTCCCTTAGCGCCGGTCCCTGGCAGCCATCTTGCCGTGGGCGGGGCCGGGGGCGGTGTCAGCACTGGGGGTCCCCTTTGTGGGGGCTCCGCAGGCTCTGGGCGCCCTCCAGGATCATCTGCTGGTGCCCGGCCAGCGTCACCCCCATGCGCAGCAGGTCCCTGGGGGGACACACGGGGGTCACCGTGGGGTCCCTGCGCCCCCCACAGTCCCCCAAAAGCCTCCCCACCCCCTCCCTCGCTGCGGCTCCAGCCCTGCCCCCCATCACCCCCCACCATCTGTGCCCCCCAGCCCCCCGTACTCGCTGCGCAGCCGCGGCAGCAGCTCCAGCCCGGTGACGCCCGCGCTGCGGAACGGCTCCTCGTACCCGCCCAGCCCCAGGCCCTGCAGCCACTCCCCCACCGAGGGCCCGGGGGGGGCCGCGGGGGCGGGCCCGGGGGAAGTGGGCCCGGGGGCGCCGCGCTGCTCCAGGCAGGCCGGGGAGGAGCTGCGGGGACAGAGGGGGGGTCAGAGCCACATCCTGGGGACACCCTTCCCCAAACTCCGGTGTCCTGGCACCCCCCCCACGAACTCAGGTGCTCCGTGTCAGCCCCGCCCACCCCACAACCCCAACCCCAAAAAAGTCCTGGTACCCCGAGACCCTCCCAGCGGACCCCAGCATCCAGCGCCCCCCAGGTGTGTCCTCCCCGCCCCCCTGCTCCCAGCTCACCCGTGGGGGTCCGGGGGGGCCACGCGGAGGCTCTCGGGGCGCCGGATGAGGCGGTCGAGGGCGCGGACGATGTGGGGGAAGGTGGGGCGGGCGCTGCGCTCACGCTGCCAGCAGTCCAGCATCAGGCGGTGCAGGGGCGGGGGACAGCGGGGCGGGGGCGGCAGCCGGTAGTCCTGCTCGATGGCATTGATCACCTGGGGACAGGTGAGGGGACAGGTGAGGGGACAGGTGAGGGGGGACAGCGACAATTGTCCTGCTCGAAGGCCTTGATCACCTGGGGACAGGTGAGGAGGATTTGGGGGAATTTGGGGATTTTGGGAAGGTCTGGGGGACCCAGATTTTGGGGTCACTCCTGTGCTGGTTGGACACGTCCCTGAATGGCAGCACCTTGTCGTGTCCTGGGTTTTGGGGGAAATTTGGGAGAACTTAGGGATTTTGGGAGGAGTTGGGTGCATTTGGGGATTTTGGGGAAATTTGGGGGTTTTGGGGAGGGCCGGGGGATCCTGGATTTCGGGGTGACTCACGTCCTGGTTGGACATGTCCCAGTAGGGCCGCTCCCCGAAGCTCAGCACCTCCCACATGACGATCCCGTAGCTCCAGGCGTCGCTGGCCGAGGTGAAGGTGCGGAACGCGATGGCTTCGGGGGCCGTCCAGCGGATCGGGATCTTCCCGCCCTGGCTCGGGGGGACGGGGGGGTCAGGGGGACCCCAAAACCCCCCAGGAAACCCCAAACTCCCCTGGGAAACCCCAAACCCCCCCTGGTGGCCTCAAATGTCCAGGGGGGCAGGTGACACGAAACCATGAGACCCCAAAAACCACCTAAATCCACCCAAACCCACCCAAACCCCCCCTAAAACCACCCACACCTCCCCAAATTCAGCAGGGACAGGTGGGACACCAGTGAGGCCCCAAAACCCACCCAAATCCCCCCAAACCCTGGTCCCGAGGGGGTCCCGGGATCTCACCAGGGAGCTGGTGTAGGTGGGGTCACTGTCCCTGTCCCCGTCCAGTGCCCGGGACAGGCCGAAGTCGGACACTTTGCAGACCAGGTGAGCGTCCACCAGGATGTTCCGGGCGGCCAAATCCCGGTGGACAAAGCCGGCCTCGGCCAGGTAGCGCATCCCAGCCGCGATCCCGCGCAGCATGGCCACCAGCTGGAGCGGGGACAGCGTCCCCTCCCGGCCCTGGGGACAAGGGGACACCGTGGGGACACGGCAGGGACACGGCGCGGACACCACAGACCGTGGCCGTGAGCTGGAGCAGGGACAGGGTCCCCTGGGGGGGGACAGGGACATCACACGTCCACAACGTCCCCAATGTCCCCAAATGTCCCCAATGTCCCCAATGTCCCCAACGTCCCCGATGTCCCCAGTGCCCCCAGTGTCCGCAATGTCCCCAATGTCCCCAATATGTCCCCAATGTCCCCGATGTCCCTGATGTCCCCAATGTCCCTGATGTCCCCAGTGCCCCCAGTGTCCCCAATGTCCCCAATGTCCCCAATATGCCCCCAAGCCCCCTGATGTCCCCGATGTCCCCAATGTCCCCGATGTCCCCAGCGCTGTCCCCACCCTGAGGAAGGCGTCCAGGGCGCCGTGCAGCAGGAACTCGGTGATGATCATGGCCGGGGGCCCCGCGCTGACCACTCCGCGCAGCCGGACCACGTTGGGGTGGCGGAACTGCCCCATGCGCGCGGCCTCGCGCAGGAACTCCCGGCGCTGCCGCTCGCCCGCGCCCCCCTTGAGGGTCTTCACGGCCACCTCGGCCTCGGGCTGGCCCGGCAGGGACAGGCGGCCGCGCCACACCTCGCCGAATTCGCCTGGGGGACCCCGAAATCCCGATAATTCCAGCCAAAAACCACCCAGAAACCAAATAAAGCCACCCAAACCCCCCTAAAGACCCCTAAAACCTCCCTAACACCACCCACACCTCCCTGAATTCTCCTGCGGGACCCCAAAGTCCTGATAAATCCACTCAAAAACCACCCAGGAAAGGTGAGATACTCGTGAGACTCCTAAATCCCATAAAAACCACCCCAAAACCTCCCCAAATTCGCTGAAATCCACCCAAAACGCCACCCGAATTCAGCTGGGACAGGTGGGACACCTGCGAGACCCCAAAATCCCCCGATATCGCCCCTGAACAGCTCCCGGGGTGCCCCGGGTGCCACCTGCGCCGATGACCTCCTCGATGGTGACGCAGGTGACGTCGATCTCCTGCGCGAAGTCCCTCAGGGCCACCTCGGGGTCCTCGTAGGTCAGGGGGTCAATGTAGAGCTTCCCGCCTGGCGGGGGACAGCGGGGTCACCCGGGGTCACCCAGGGTCACCCGGGGTCACCTGGGTCATTTGGGGTCAGCTGAGTGGCGCGGGGTCACCTGAGGTCACCTGGAGTCACCCCGGGTCATTTGGGGTCATCTGGGGCCACTTGGGATCACCCGGGGTCACCCTGGGGTCACTTGGGGTCATCTGGGGTCACCTGGAGTCACCCGCTGCCACCCCCCACCCCCGTGGAGACACCGGGGGACTTTTGGGGACATCTGGGGACATTTTGGGGTCCCGCTTACCGAGCCCCCCAGGGGTGGGGCCGGGGCCATGTCGCTGCTTCTCTGTCCGGAGCCGCCACCGCCTGCGGGGATGGGGGGGACACGGGCATGGGGACCCCCCCAGGGACCCCAAATCCACCTCAGAGATCCCCCAAATCCACCCCAGAGACCCCCAAGTCCACCCCAAACCCCTCCAGCCCCCTCAGGAGACCCCCCAAACCCCCCAAATTCACCCCAACCCCCCCAAATCCACCCCCAAACCCTCCCCAAGCCACTCAAGAGACCCCAAAACCCCGCAAAACCCCCCTAAATCCACCCCAAATCCCCCCAGGAGACCCCGAAACCCCCAAATCCCCCCAGAGTCACCCTGGGATTCCCCCAGACCCCTCTGAACCCCCTCAAATTCCCCCAAAACCCTTCCTGGGACCCCTCAAATGCCCCCCAACCCACCCCGAGAGACCCCCTGGACCCATTTGGGACCCCCAGGACCCCCCCCAATTCTCCCTAAACCCCTCAGGATCCCTCAGGACCCCCCCGAGCCCCCACAGACCCCCCTCACCTGAGGCCGGCCAGGGCCCCCCCCAGCAAGGCCAGCACCAGGAGCCCCCCCAGGGCAGCGGCTCCGGCCACGACGCCCCCGGGACCCCCCCGGGACCCCTCTGCGGGAAAAGGGGGGGTCAGGGGGGGCTCGGGGTCGTTTTGGGGGGATTTGGGGTATTTTCGGGGTGTTCCGGGGTATTTTTGGGGGGGGGAGTTTGGGGGCATCAAAGGATTCGGGGGGGGGTCTCGGGAATTAGGGGGTCTTGGGGAGTTTTAGGGGCGGGTTTGCGGTTTTTTTGGGGGGTTGGGATATTTTGGGGTGTTTTGGGGGTATTTTTGGTTTTTTTTCGGGTGGTTTTGTGGTATTTTTGGGGTATTCTGAGGTGTTTTGGGGCCTCGCTGCTGCCGGGGGCACTCACGATGGGGGCATTTGGGGTGGTATGGGGTTTTTGGGGTATTTTTGGGCTGTTTTGGGGTATTTTTGGGGTGTTTTGGGGTCTCACCACTGCCCGGGGCGCTCACAGTGGTCTCAGGGGGATTTGGGGTATTTTGGGGTGGGTTTAGGGTATTTTGGGGTATTTTGGGGGTGTTTTGGGGTCTCACCACTGCCCGGGGCGCTCACGGTGGTCTTGGGGGGATTTGGGGTATTTTGGGGTGGGTTTAGGGTATTTGGGGGGGATTTTGGGGTCTTTTGGGGTCTTTGGGGGTATTTGGGGTGTTTTGGGGGTGTTTTGGGGTCTCACCACTGCCCGGGGCGCTCACGGTGGTCTCGGGCCCGAAGTCGCCGTAGCCGCCCTCGGAGCGGGCGCGGACCCTGACCCCATAGAGGCCCCCCCGGCGCAGCCCCCCCAGCTCCGCCCGCGGCCGCGGCACCTTCAGGAACTGGGGGGGCCCCTCCCCGCCCCCCAACTGCGGGGGTCAGGAACCTCCTGAAAACCCCAAATCCCCCCCCTAAAACAACCCCAAAAAACTCCAAACCCCCGCCAAAAAAAACCCTAAAAACCCCAAATGCCTCCCCAAAATAACCCCAAAAAACTCCAAACCCCACCCCAAAACACCCTAAAACCCCAAATCCCACCCCAAAAAAACCCAAAAAACCCCAGACCCCCCAAAAACCCCTAAAAACCCCAAATCCCACCCCAAAAAAACCCAGAAAAAACCCAGATCCCCCCCAAAACCCCCTAAAAACCTCAAATGCCCCCCCAAAAAACCCCCAGGAATCCTCAAATTCCCCCAAACTCTCCCCCGACCCCTCAGAACCTCCCGAAATCCCCCCACGACCCCAAAATGCCCCCAAATTCCCCCCAGACCACCCGAAATCGCCCCCCAAGCCCCCTCCCCACCTTCTCGTAGTACTTGACCTCGTAGTCCAGCACGGGGGGGGCCGGGGGGCCCCGGGGGCGGGCTGGGCCAGGCCAGAGTGACCCCCCCAGGACCCCCCCCGACCCGGACCACGTCGGACACGGGGGGCGGCACTGGGGGGGGGGTTGGGGTTATTTTGGGGTTTTTGGGGGTTTTTGGGGGAATTTAGGGCTCTTCCCGGGTGGGTTTTGGGGTTTATTGGGGGGGTTTAGGGGTCCCTGGGGGAATTTGGGGGGGTCCCGGGAGGTTTGGGGGGATTTTGGGGGTTCCAGGGCAGGTTTTTGGGGTGTTCCCGGGGGATTTTGGGATTCCTGGGGGGGTTGGAGATTTTTTGGGATTCCCAGGCAGTTTTTGGGGGTGTCTCAGGGTTTTTGGAGCTCCCAGGTGGGGTTTTTTGGGGGTCCTGAGCAGGTTTTTGGGATGTTTTTGGGGTGGTTTCGGGTTTTTTTGGGGTCTCACCGTCAGCCCCAGCCGTGATGTTGATCTCGGCCGCGGGGGGCTCGGGGGGGCCCGGGGGGGTGACCCCGCTGCGGGCGCTGACCCTGAAGCTGTAGGTGACCCTCGGCCGCAGCCCGGCCACGCTGACCGCGGGGGTCCGCAGCCCCTGGGGGGGGGGCGCCCAGGCCAGGGGCCCGCAGGGCCCGCACGAGGGGGGGGTCCCGCGGGGGGGGGGGGGCACCCCCGGCACCCCACGTGGTACCGCAGGTCCGGCCGGTCCCCCCCGGCCCGCGGGGGGCTCCAGGACAGCCGGACAGCTGACCCGTTCACATGGGCGACCAAGGCGCGGGGGGCCGAGGGGGGGGCTGGGGGGGGAGAAAAGGGGGGGAGGTCAGGGGCGAATCGTCCGTGGGACCCCCCCAAATTCCCCCCTGGGACCCCCCCAAATTCCCCCCTCGGACCCCCAGAAACCCAGCCAGGATCCCCCAAATGCCCCCTCCAGTGCTCCCCAAATCCCCCCCTCAAATCCTCACCAAGATCCCCCCTCAAATTCCCCCCCCAGGACCCCCCAAATCCTCCCAGGACCCCTCAGGTTTCCCCCCAAAATGCCCCTATAAGACCCCTGCCCCAATTCCCCCCAGGACTCCCCTAAAACGCCCCCAGAAACCTCCCCAAAAATCCCCAAAATTCCCCCAAATCCTGGCCAAGAACCCCCCAAATCCCCCCAGATCCCCCCAGCACCGGAGCAGCGATCCGGGGGTCCCTCTCCGGGAGCTCGGAAGAATCCGGGGCGGCAGGGACAGGAGGGGGCTCCGGGGGAGGGGGCTTCGCTCTGGGGGGGGCAGGGCTGGCACCGACCCCCCCCCCGGCTCCGCCTTGAACGTCTCGGGGGGACAGGCTGGGGACAGAGGGGGGAGACACACGGAGGGGTCACCGGGAACACCCCAGGACCCCCAAACACCCCCAAAACACCCTCGAACACCCCAAAACCACCCCAAGAACCCCTCAAACACTGCAAACACCCCAAAACCACCCCTCTAAACACCCCAAGCCAGCCCCAAAACCCCTCAAACACCCCAAATCACCCCAAACCTCACACCGACGCCCCCCGCCCTTGCTGGGCTCCATCCCCGCCTTGCACACGCAGCCCAGGCCGGGGGCTCGGCCCAGCGTCCATCCTCCAGCACCCCAAACACCCTAAAACCCCCTCAAACACCCCCAAAACGCCTCAAAAACCTCTCAAACACCCCCAAAGCACCCCTCAAACATGTCCCGAACACCCCAAAACACCTCAAAACCCCCTCAAACACCCCAAAAAAGGCACCCCAGGCCCAGGTCGCGGCCTAGTGCCCATCCCGCACCCCAAACACCCCAAAACCACCCCAAAAAATACCCCAAACACCCCAAAACCACCACAAAAATCCCTCAGACGCCCCAAGCGCCCCGTAACTCACGCCGACACCCCGCGCCCTCGCTGGGCTCCATCCCCGCCCCGCAGACGCAGCCCAGCGCGGGGGGCTCGGCCCAGCGCCCGTCCTCCCGGCAGTACATCAGCGGCACCCCCTCCGCGGCCGGCACCGCTCCGGCCACGCAGGCCCCGGCCACGGGGGCCACCAGCTCGGCGGGGACGGTGGCCGGGAAGCGGGCGAGGCGCGCAGTGGCCGCGGGGCAGCGGCGGAAGAAGAGGCGCACGGACAGCAGCGCCATGCAGGCGCCCAGGTCCTGGAAGGCCACGTAGAAGCCGGCGCGGCTCAGCGGGCCCAGCCGCAGGACCTTGCGGTTGACCCGGCCCTGCGGCCCCCCCGGGCCACCCCCGGGCCGCGCCAGGTGCTCGGCCGCCACCGTGTCCACCTTGACGTAGGGGTTCTCCATCCAGGGCGGCGACGTGGCCGTGGCGGTGTCGGCGTCCGACTCGTGGTAGAAGACCCCGAAGGTTTCCTTGCAGGGCCGGGCGGGCCCGGGGGGGCTGCGGGGCCGGCGGGGGGGGCGCAGGGCGGGAGGGGGCGGGGAGGGGGAGCTGTGGTGGTTGCCATGGAGATCGAGGGGTTTGGGGTCGTTGCCATGAAGATCGGGGTCCGTGGGGTTGTTGCCATGGAGACTGAGGTCATCAGGGTCATTGTCATGGAGATAGTGGTCCTCAGGGTCATTGCCATGGAGATCGAGGTCATCAGGGTCGTTGCCATGGAGATCAGGGTCCGTGGGGTCGTTGCCATGGAGACTGAGGTCATCGGGGTCATTGCTAAGGGGACTGTGGTCGTTGGGGTGGTTGCCACGGAGATCAATGTCTTTGGGGTTGTTGCCATGGAGATTGTGGTCTTTGGGGTCGTTGCTTTGGAGACGGAGGGCATCAGGGTGGTTGCCATGGAGATGAAGGCTGTGGATGCCATTGCCACGGAGACCGAGGTGGTTGTCAGGATCGTTGCCAAGGAGATTGGGGGGTTTGGGGTTGTTGCCGTGGAGACCGCCATTGTCAAGGGCATCGCTGTTGCCAGGGGCGGGTCCGGGGGCGTGTCCAGGTGTGTCCCCAGGTGTGTCATTGTCCCCAGGTGTCCCCCATGTCCTGCCCAAGCTGTCCCTGTCCCTGTCCTGTGTCCCCCGTGTCCCCCGTGTCCCCCGTGTCCTGCCCAGGCTGTCCCTGTCCCTGTCCCGTGTCCCCCGTGTCCCCCGTGTCCTGCCCAGGCTGTCCCTGTCCCTGTCGCTGTCCCCGTCCCGTGTCCCCCGTGTCCCCCGTGTCCTGCCCAGGCTGTCACACGCCATCACGGTGAAGCGGATCTCGGCCAGCACCGTGGTGGCCGCGCCGCGGGGGACCCAGCGGGACCGGAGCCAGCTGTTCTGGGGGGGAGGGTCCCGGCCGGGCTGGGGGGGGTCCCGCCCGTTCGGGGGGGCCCCGGGCCGGCCCCGCCCCGAGCAAACCTCGAAGGTGCGAACGGCCCCGCCCAGCTCCGCGTCCAGCGCGCTCAGCTCCTCCCACTGCGGGGACATTGGGGACAGGGGGGACAGCGGGAGGACGGGGGGGACATTGGGGACATTGGGGGACATTGGGGACAGGGGGGACATTGGGGACAGGGGGGACATTGGGGGACATTGGGGACAGGGGGGACATTGGGGGACATTGGGGACAGGGGGGACATTGGGGACAGGGGGGACAGGGGGACATTGGGGACAGGGGGGACATTGGGGACGGGGGGGACATTGGGGACAGCGGGGACAGGGGGACATTGGGGACAGGGGGGACATTGGGGACAGCGGGGGGACAGCGGGGGACACAGAACAGCGACATCAGGGGGACAGCGGGGACAGGAACAGGGGGACACGGGGTTGTGGGGGACACGGGGGACACGGGGGACACGGGGGGACACGGGGGACAGGGGGCACAGAGGGGACACGGGGGACACGGGATGGGGGGACATGGAGGGGACACAGTGACCAGAGGGACGGGGAGGACACGGGGGACACGGGAGGTGAGCGCGGTGGTGACCTCCTGTCCCTCCCCCGTGTCCCCCCCGTGTCCCTCCTGTCCCTCCCCCGTGTCCCCCCCGTGTCCCTCCTGTCCCTCCCCCGTGTCCCCCCGTGTCCCCCGTGGCGCACCTGCCCCTCCCCCTGCGGGTGGACAGTCCAGTGCAGGTCACTCGTCTCCAGCCGCGTGTCCAGCAGCGTCTCTGGCGGGGGGCGGGGGGGGGGGGTCAAACACCCGGGACCCCCCGGGACCCCAAATTCCCTCCCCAGTGACCCCAAACCCATCCCAGGGGGACTCAGGTGTCTGCGCCCCCCCCCATTCCAGGGGTCTTTGAACCCCCCAAAGGGTCCCGAGGGTCCCTGAAGTCCCCAAATCCTGGAATTCCCGGAACCTCCCCCATCCCGGGGGTCCCGAGGGTCCCATTCCCCAATCCCGGGGGTCCCGAGGGTTCCTGAAGTCCCCAAATCCCGGAATTCCCGGAACTTCCCAAATCCCGGGGGTCCCGAGGGTTCCTGAAGTCCCCAAATCCCGGAATTCCCGGAACTTCCCCAATCCCGGGGGTGCCGGGGTCCCTGTCCCCCATCCCGGGGGTCCCGGGGTCCCTGTGCCCCATCCCGGGGGTCCCGAGGGTCCCTGAAGTCCCCAAATCCCGGAATTCCCGGAACTTCCCCAATCCCGGGGGTGCCGGGGTCCCTGTCCCCCATCCCGGGGGTCCCGGGGTCCCTGTGCCCCATCCCGGGGGTCCCGAGGGTCCCTGAAGTCCCCAAATCCCGGAATTCCCGGAACTTCCCCCATCCCGGTGGTCCCGGGGGTCCCGGGGTCCCTGTGCCCTATCCCGGGGGTCCCGGGGGTCCCATTCCCCAATCCCGGTGGTCCCGAGGGTCCCATTCCCCCATCCCGGGGGTCCCAGGGGTCCCATTCCCCAATCCCGGTGGTCCCGAGGGTCCCATTCCCCCATCCCGGGGGTCCCAGGGGTCCCATTCCCCAATCCCGGGGGTCCCGAGGGTCCCTGTCCCCCATCCCGGGGGTCCCGGGGGTCCCATTCCCCAATCCCGGGGGTGTCACTCACCCTCCTCCGCCAGCCCCAGGGGGACCCAGAGCCAGAACAGCCACAGCCCCATGGCCGGGGGGCCCCGAAATCCGGGGGGGTCCCAAAAACTCTCAGGAGATCCCAAAAATCCCCGGGGGGGGAGGGTCCCAAAAATCCGAGGTTCAGAAATCCTGGGGAGATCCCAAAAACCCCTGAGGGTCTCAGGAACGCGGGGGGATCCCAAAAATCCAGAGGGTCCCAAAAACTCCTGGAGGGTGCCAAAATCTCCTGGGGGGTCCCCAAAAATCCAGAGGGTCCAAAAAACTCCCGGAGGGTCCCAAAATCTCCTGGGGGATCCCCAAAAAATTCAGGAGGGTCCCAAAAACTCCTGGAGGGTCCCAAAAATCTCCTGGGAGATCCCCAAAAAATTCAGGAGGGTCCCAAAAACTCCCGGAGGGTCCCAAAATCTCCTGGGGGATCCCCAAAAAATTCAGGAGGGTCCCAAAAACTCCCGGAGGGTCCCAAAATCTCTTTGGGGGGGACCCCAGAAACTCCCGGAGGGTCCCAAAAATCCTTTGAGGTTCCCAAAAACTCCCAGGAAATCAGGAGGGTCCCAAAAACACTTGGGGGGACCCCAGAAACTCCCGGAGGGTCCCAAAAAATCCGCGGAGACCCAAAAATCTGGGAGGGTCTCGGGAATTCGGGGGGATCCCAAAAATCCAGAGGGTCCCGAAAGCTCCTGGAGGGTCCCAAAATCTCTCGGAGGGGTCCCAGGGATTTGGGGTTCCCAGATTTCGGTGTTTCCCGCGGTCCGGGGGGTCCCGGCCGTTTTTGGGGCGCTTCGGGCGCGTTCGGGGTCGGTGGCGGCCGCCCCTCCCCCGCGGGGGTCGCGGGGGTCGCGGGGGGGGCCCCGCCCCTCCCCCCCCACAGGAAAGGCGCCTTTGTTCCCGCACTTCCAGGGAGGGGCCGCAGGATGCGGGGGGGGACTGAGAGGGACTGGGAGGCACTGGGAGAGACTGGGGGGGCTAAAGGGGGCACTGGGAGGGACTGGGGAGGACCTAAAGGGGGACTGGGAGAGACTGGGGGGGGACTGGGGGGGATAAAATGGAACTGGGGATAACTGGGAGCCACTGGGAGGAGCGCGAGGGTGGAATTACTGGAATAACGGAGGGCCAGGGACCAGTACAGACCAGTGCAGACCAGTAGAGGCCCACATGAGCCTCCGCAGACCAGTATGGGACCAGTAAAACACCAGCACAAGCCAGTACGGGCCTGTACAGACCAGTAAAGGACCAGTAAAAACCAGTACCAGGATCTCACCAGTCCCTACAAATATTCCAGATACTTGGGAGCACTGGGAGGGCACTGGAAGCACTGGGGTGATACTGGGAGGTTACTGGGGGCACTGGGAGGGCACTGGGAGGGCACTGGAAGCACTGGGGTGATACTGGGAGGTTACTGGGGGCACTGGGAGGGCACTGGGGGGGCACTGGAAGCACTGGGGTGATACTGGGAGGTTACTGGGGGCACTGGGAGGGCACTGGGGGGGCACTGGAAGCACTGGGGTGATACTGGGAGGTTACTGGAGGCACTGGGAGGGCACTGGGAGGGCACTGGAAGCACTGGGGTGATACTGGGAGGTTACTGGGGGCACTGGGAGGGCACTGGGAGGGCACTGGGGGGGCACTGGGGGGGCACTGGAAGCACTGGGGTGATACTGGGAGGTTACTGGAGGCACTGGGAGGGCACTGGGGGGCACTGAAAGCACTGGGGTGATACTGGGCGGTTACTGGAGGCACTGGGAGGGCACTGGGGGGGCACTGGGGGGGCCCTGGGAGGGCACTGGCAAAATGGCGGCGCCCAGGGCGGCCTCAGGAGCCGCTTTGCGCCTGCGCGGAGCCCGGCGAGACAAAATGCCGGCCGCCCTGCGTCACGTGACCCGCGCGGAGAAGATGGCGGCGCCGAGGCGGAGGGGGCGGGGCCTGCGCGCGCGCGCGGGAGCGGCGGCCAATGGGAGGGCGGCGGCGGCGGCCGCGGAGCGCGAGACCTCCGGGCGGCGGCCAGAGCGGCCCCCGCGACCATAGAGAGGAGCCCGCCCGCGGCCCGCGCCGCCCTCCGGGACCCGCTCCGAGCGGCAGCCGCGGCCTGAGCGGATTCCCCGCCCCGTTTGTACCGGTGCAACCGCGGGTAAAGCCCCGGCGAGCGCGGATAGTGGAGAAGCGGCGCGGCTCTCGCACGTGCCCAGAGCGGCCGCCGCCGTTCCCCCTCCCCCCCGTCGCGTTCCGACGGCGCCATTTTGGCGGCGCCGCTCTGCGTCACTTCCGGCCGGCGCGGGCCGGAAGCGAGCGGGCAGCGGCGCGCGGGGCCGGGGCCGCGCGGGCAGGTCCGGGGGGTCCCCGCGTGACGTCACGGAGAGCGGGCGTGACGTCACTGTGGCTGTTGGGGGGCTGCGGTGGGCGGGGGGATCGAGGTTGGGGGGTGCGGGGGGTTTGGGGCCGTTGGGAGGCCGCAGAGGATCATGGGAGGGGGGATTTGGGGGTCCTGAGGGGCTTTGGGGGGTCGTGGGGGGTTTTGGTTGGAGCCAGGAGGCCGCGGAGGATCCCGGGATGGGGGATTTGGGGGGCTCGGGGTGGCCCGAAGGGTTTTGGGGGCGGAACCGGGGGGTCCTGGGCGGCTGGGGGGGGGGGGGGGGCCGGGGACTCGGAATTGGGGGGTCCTGGGAGGGTCTCGGGTTTGCGGGGGGCCTCGGGGGGGTCGTTTGGGGGAACCCGGAATTACCCGGTTTTGGGGTAATTTGTGGGTCAGGAGTGTCCTGGGGGGTCAGTTTTGGGGGTGTCTCTGTGCCCGTCCCCGCTGTGACCCCCCCGTGACCCCGGGTGTCCCCCCAGGATGGGGGACAGCGATGACGAGTACGACCGGCGGCGCAGGGACAAATTCCGGCGGGAGCGGAGCGACTACGACCGGTCCAGGGAGAGGGACGAGAGGAGGAGGGACGACTGGAGTGACCGGTGAGGGATTGGAGTGACCAGTGAGGGGGATTGGAGTGACCGGTGAGAGGGACTGGGGGCACTGGAGTGACCGGTGAGGGGGACTGGGGGCACTGGAGTGACTGGTGAGGGGGACTGGGGGAGCTGGAGTGACTGGTGAGGGGGACTGGAGTGACTGGTGAGGGGGACTGGAGTGACCGGTGAGGGGGACTGGAGTGACCAGTGAGGGACTGGGGGTACTGGAGTGACCGGTGAGGGGGACTGGAGTGACCGGTGAGGGGGACTGGAGTGACCGGTGAGGGACTGGGGGTACTGGAGTGACCGGTGAGGGGGACTGGAGTGACCGGTGAGGGGGACTGGAGTCACCAGTGAGGGACTGGGAGGACTGGAGTGACCGGTGAGGGAGACTGGAGTGACCGGTGAGAGGGACTGGGATGACTGGAGTGACCGGTGAGGGGGACTGGAGTGACCGGTGAGGGGGACTGGAATGACCGGTGAGGGGGACTGGAGTGACCGGTGAGGGGGACTGGAGTCACCAGTGAGGGACTGGGAGGACTGGAGTGACCGGTGAGGGAGACTGGAGTGACCGGTGAGGGACTGGGGGCACTGGAGTGACTGGTGAGGGGGACTGGAGTGACTGGTGAGGGACTGGGGGGGCTGGAGTGACCGGTGAGAGGGACTGGGAGGACTGGAGTGACCGGAAAGGGGGACTGCAGTGACTGGTGAGGGACTGGGAGGATGGGAGTGACCAGTAAGGGGGACTGGGGGGACTGGAGTGATCGGTGAGGGGCACTGGAGTGACCAGTGAGGGGGACTGGGGGGACTGGAGTGACCAGAAGGGACCTGAGTGACCAGTGAGGGACTGGGCGGCACTGGGGGGTCCCTGATTCCCAGTTTATCCCAACGCAGGGACTGGGAGCGGGGCCGGGAGCGCCGCAGCCGGGATTACCGGGACTACGACCGGACACGGCGGGAAAGGTTCTCCCCCCCCCGGCACGAGCTGAGCCCCCCCCAGAAACGGCTGCGCAGGGACTGGTGAGAGACCCCCAAAATCCACCCCAAAATCCCCCAAATCCACCCCAAAATCCAGCCCCAAGCCCCTCAGAAACGGCTGCGTGGGACTGGCGAGAGACACTTCCAAAATTCTCTGAATTCACCCCAAGATCCCCCCATAAGATCCCCAAGATCCCCTGAATTCACCCCAAGATCCCCCCAGCCTTTTCCTCGGAGATGACCATGGAGTGACCGTCCCACGGCCTCCTGTGACCCCCCCTGTGTGGCCCCAGAGATGACCCCGGCAGTGACCCCTGAGCCCCCAAATCCCAGTGACCCCGACCCCAGTGACCCCCCGTGGCCGCACTGTGACCGCTGGGCTTTCTGTGGCCGCAGGGATGACCCCGGCAGTGACCCCTGAGCCCCCAAATCCCAGTGACCCCTGACCCCAGTGACCCCCTGTGGCCACACTATGACCGCTGGGCTCTCTGTGGCCGCAGGGATGACCACGGCAGTGACCCCTACCACAGCGGCTACGAGCTGCCCTACAGCGGGGGCGGGGCCGGCCCCACCTACGGCCCCCCCCAGACGCCCTGGGGCCCCCACGAGATGCAGCACCAGCTCCTGCAGCACCAGCTGCTGCCCATCCAGGCCAGGTGAGCCCAAAACCTCCCAAAATCACCCCAGAATCACACTCAGGGCCCCCAAACCCCCCCCCCCAAAAAACCCCAAACTTCCCCAAGCTTCCTGAGCCCCAAAAACCTGAAATCTGCCCCAAAACCCCACACGGTGAAGCAGCAGTTGCTGCCCATCCAGGCCAGGTGAGGCCAAAACCCCCCAAAATCACCCCAAAATCACACTTGGGACCCCCAAAACCTCTGAACTCCCCCCCGGGTCCCCCAAACTCCCCCTACAACAACCCCAGATTCCCCCATAATCGCCCCAAACTGACCCTTAGTGACCCCAAACCTCTCAATGCTGGGCCCAAACTGCCCCGTAGTGACCCCGACCCCCCAGTATTGATCTTAGGGTTCTGATAGCAACCTTAAACTGCCCCATACTGACCCCAAAGCAGTCCATAATGACCCCAAACTCCCCCATAATGACCCCAAGCCCCTCATACTGATCCCAAACTGCCCCATACTGACCCCAAACCGACCCCAAACCCCTGTACTGACCTCAAAGCCATCCACACTGACCCCAAAGCCGTCCACACTGACCCCAAACTGTTCCATACTGACCCCAAACTGTTCCATACTGACCCCAAACTGCTCCATACTGACCCCAAAGCCGTCCACACTGACCCCAAACTGTTCCATACTGACCCCAAACTGCTCCATACTGACCCCAAAGCCGTCCACACTGACCCCAAATTGCTCCATACTGACCCCAAAGCTGTCCATAATGACCCCAAACTCCCCCATAATGACCCCAAGCCCCCCATACCTACCCCAAACTGCCCCATACCTACCCCAAACTGCCTCATACCTACCCCAAACCCCCCATACTGACCCCAAACTGCCCCATACCTACCCCAAACCCCCCATACTGACCCCAAACTGCCCCATACCTACCCCAAACCCCCTGTACTGACCCCAAACTGCCCCATACCTACCCCAAACTGCCCCATACCTACCCCAAACTGCCCCATACCTACCCCAAACCCCCCATACTGACCCCAAACTGCCCCATACCTACCCCAAACTGCCCCATAATGACCCCAAACCCCCCATACTGACCCCAAACTGCCCCATACCTACCCCAAACCCCCCATACTGACCCCAAACTGCCCCTTTCTGACCCCAAACTGCCCCTTTCTGACCCCAAACTGCCCCTTTCTGACCCCAAACTGCCCCATACCTACCCCAAACTGCCCCATACCTACCCCAAACTCCCCCATAATGACCCCAAACCCCCCATACTGACCCCAAACTGCCCCATACCTACCCCAAACCCCCCATACTGACCCCAAACTGCCCCATACCTACCCCAAACCCCCTGTACTGACCCCAAACTGCCCCATACCTACCCCAAACTGCCCCATACGTACCCCAAACTGCCCCATACCTACCCCAAACCCCCCATACTGACCCCAAACTGCCCCATACCTACCCCAAACTGCCCCATACCTACCCCAAACCCCCCATACTGACCCCAAACTGCCCCATACCTACCCCAAACTGCCCCATACCTACCCCAAACCCCCCATACTGACCCCAAACTGCCCCGTACTGACCCCAAACCTGTCCCAACCGCCCCCAGGCTGGGCACGATTGCCGAGGTGGACCTGGGCCTGGCCCCGCCGGTGATGAAGAGCTTCAAGGAGTTCCTGCTGTCGCTGGACGACGCCGTGGACGAGACGGAGGCAGTCAAGCGCTACAACGACTACAAGCTGGACTTCCGCCGGCAGCAGCTGCAGGAATTCTTCCTGGCGCACAAGGACGAGGAGTGGTACGTGCTGGGGGGGCTGAAGATGTTCTGCACCCCCCGAAAAATGTCATTTGTCCCCAAAAAATCGCGGGATTCTGGAAAAATCGGTGCCCAGAATGAGGCCGGCAGCTAAAAAATGGGGTATTCCTGGGAAAATCGTGAATTCCTGGGAGAACGGGGTATTCCTGGGAGAATGGGGTATTCCTGGGGAAATGGTGAATTCCTGGGAAGATGGAGAATTTCTGGGAAAATGGGGTATTCATGGGGAAATGGTGAATTCCTGGGAAAATGGTGAATTCCCGGGAGAATCAGGTATTCCTGGGAAATGGTGAATTCCTGGGAAAATGGGGTATTCCCAGGAAAATGGCAAATTCCCAGAAAAACGCCATCCCCAAAAAGGGGTTGGCATGCCAAGAAAAAAGAGTTGGGTTCCCCAAAAAATTGTTGCGTTCCAAAAAACGATTAGAGCCCTTAAAAAACCAACTTGTGGGAAAAAAGTTGTGTTCCAATAGTAAGGATTTGTCACCAAAAAAACTGGGGTCTTAAAAAACTTTTGGGTTAAAAAAAAGTAAAGCTGGAAATCCAGAAAAATCTTGCATCCACCAGGAAAGTGTGTGCCAGAAACAGTGGTGGAATCCCCCAGGAAAGTTGTGCAGCCAAAAAAATTGGATTAAAAGAAAAAGTTTGGCAGCTGTAATAAAAAATTTGGAAGCCTTAAGAAAAATAGTGTGTCCCCCCAAAAAATCTGTGTTCAAAACAAATGGGGTAGGTAAAAAGCCTTGGAATTCAATAGGGAATCATGTTTCAAAAATGATGCTGGAACTCACCAAAAATTACCCAAGAGGAAGTCTACAGTTAAAAAAAAGTGCATCCCAAAAAATCTCTGTGTATGCCCCCAAAAAATGGGGTAATCCCCTCAAAAAATTGCACCTGAAAAAAATTGTGCACTGGGAAAAAAAAATCTCGCACCCCAAAAGATTGGTAGCTCAAAAAAATTCGTGCATCTCCCCTGAAAATTCTGCCAATTTTGTACTTAAATTTTGTACTTAAAAAAAACTTGTGCAGTGAAAAAAAATTTCCGTGACTCCAAACCAAACTTCTGGGTTTCCAAAGCAATGTTTACAGCCCAGAAAAAGTTTTGCCCCCCCTAAAATGCTCTAATTCCAAAAAAAAAAAAAAAAAAACCCCAATTCTCCACCCACAAAAAATATTCTGGACCCCAAAAATCCCACCCCTCCCCTGCTGCTCAGCCCTCCCCTGCCCTGTGGGGTGTCTTGGTTGGGATTTGGGGTGGATTTTTGGGGTCTGTCGGGATTTAACGCTTCCCTTCTCTCCCAGCGCTGTGGGGAGCCGGGTTTGGGGCGGTTTTGGGGTGGATTTTTGGGGTCCGTATGAATTTAACGCTTCCCTTCTCTCCCAGCGCTGTGGGGAGCCGGGTTTGGGGCGGTTTTGGGGTGGATTTTCGGGGTCTGTATGAATTTAACGCTTCCCTTCTCTCCCAGCGCTGTGGGGAGCCGGGTTTGGGGCGGTTTTGGGGTGGATTTTTGGGGTCTGTCGGGATTTAACGCTTCCCTTCTCTCCCAGCGCCCTCGGGAGCCGCGGAGCCGCCGGGCGGGGCAGGCAGAGAGGGCGGGGCCGCGCACAATGCGGCGAGGTCACAGTGCAGGACGCAGCCAGGGACCTTTGTTGTTTTATTTTTGGGGGGGTTTGTGCCAAAAAAGCGGCCGATTCAGGGCCGGGGTTTTAAAAACGCCGCAGTTTTTTTCGGGGCCCGGCGGACGGCGACGCTCGCGGCGAGTGTAGGTATGACCCCCCCTCCCCACCGTGGGACACCTGGAACACCTCGGAACGCCCTCAAAGACCCCATAAACAGCTCAGAACCACCCCAAAACCACCCCAAAACGTCTCAGAATGCCCAGAAACGCCCCAAATGCACCCCAGAAACCCCTAAAATGCTCTTAAAAGACACCTCAGAACACCAAAAACACTCTCAAAAGTCCCCCCAAACCACACCAAAAACGTGTCCAAACACCCCCAAAACTCTGCAAAAACACTGTGAAAAGACCCCCAAAAACATGTGAAAACACCCAAAGCAGTGCAAAACCACCCCAAAACGTTCCTAAAAATCGCCACAAGCCCACATTCAGTACACGTCCGAAAAGACCCCAAAAAATCCAAAAAACACCTTTCAAATGCCTCAAAACACCCCAGAAAATGTTCTCAAAAGAGCCTCAAAACCAGCCCAGAACAGCAAAAATGCCTCAAAAATCCCTCCACACCCACAGCTAAACCCCTGAAAGTGCACGAAAACCACACCCAAAACGTTCCTGAGAACTAAAAAACTGTCTAAAATTCCTGAAAACGTCCTAAAAGCCCCCCAGAAACACCCCAAAAACATTTCTGAGAACATTCTCAAATCACCACTAAGACCGACCCACAACACCTCAAAAATGCATGAAAAATCCCCCCAAAAGACCCTGAACACATCTCAGAACACCAAAACCACCCCAAAACCTCAACTCCCTCTGAGGGGGCTCAGATCTCCCCCAGTTTAGGGGATGCTGAGGGGTCCTGTCTGTAAGAAATGGGGATCCCCCCACCCCAGTTTTACCAGACTCGGGGTTCCCCCATAAATTTGGGGTCTCCCCAGACCAGGAATCCCCCTCCCCACTTTACCAGTTTTGGGCTTCTCCCTCCCCAAATTCTCCAAATTTGGGACCCCCTCTTCCCCCACTCCCACCAGTTGTGGCCTCCCCCTTCCCAAATACTCCAAACCGGGCTCCCCCCTCCCCAAAAACCCCCGATTTGGGGTGCCCCTCCATAACCGTGCGGGTCGGAGGGGTTTTGAGCAGCGCCCTGAGCCCCGTTTTTCCCCCCAATTCCCAGGTTCCGCTCCAAGTACCACCCGGATGAGGCCGGGAAGCGGCAGCAGGAGGCCCAGGCTGCCCTCAGGAACCGCCTCGGGGTCTTCCTGTACCTGTGGGAGCATGGCTGGTTCGACAACCTGCTCCTGGACATCGACCGTGCCCCCCAGATCATCAAAACCCTCGATGCAGGTACCCCAAAAATATCCCTGATATCCCAGAAATCCCTTTCACACCCCTCAGAGACAACCATCGGTGGTGGCAGCCCAAAAATACCCCGCAAAATCCCCCCCCGACACCCCACATCTGTCCTGACACATCGAAAGTTCCTTCCTAACACACCAAAAATATCCCTGACATACCAAAAACCCTCCCTGACACTCCAGAAAGAAACCTTTAAAGTATTCCTGAACCCCTTGAAACACTTCAGACCCGTTCTTTGGGGTTTCTGACCAATTTTGGGGTGTTTGTGCCCCATTTCCCTGTTTCTTGACCCATTTTTTGCATGTTTCCGTGAGTTTTTAACCTATTTTTGGGTGGTTTTAATCCATTTCAGAGGTTTTTAACCTATTTTTGGGTGGTTTTAATCCATTTCAGAGGGTTTCTGAAACTGGAAACTGTGAGGGGAGAAAAAGGCGGGAAAGTGTGAGGGGAGAAAAAGGCGGGAAAGCGTGAGGGGAGAAGAAGGTGGGAAAACGTGAGGGGAGAAAAAGGCGGGAAAGCGTGAGGGGAGAAAAAGGCGGGAAAGCATGAGGGGAGAAAAAGGCGGGAAAACGTGAGGGGAGAAAAAGGCGGGAAAGCGTGAGGGGAGAAGAAGGTGGGAAAACGTGAGGGGAGAAAAAGGCGGGAAAGCGTGAGGGGAGAAAAAGGCGGGAAAGCATGAGGGGAGAAAAAGGCGGGAAAGTGTGAGGGGAGAAAAAGGCAGAAAAGCGTGAGGGGAGAAAAAGGCGGGAAAACGTGAGGGGGGCAAAAAAGGCGGGAAAGCGTGAGGGGAGAAAAAGGCGGGAAACTGAGGGGATGGTGTGGAGGGAGGTCATGAGGAGACACCCATTTTGGAGCATTTCTGACCCAATTTCAGATTGTTTTAGTCCAATTTTAGGTATTTTTAACCCATATCCACATGGTGGGTAGCTGGTTTTGGGAGCTTTAAAACCAATTTTTGAGGTTTTTTCCACCCAATTTTTGGTTTTTTTCTCTATTTTCCGTGGTTTTCCCTAGTTCCAGCAACGGTTAAGATGGAGAGGGTGTCAGATCCCTCCCCCCCTCAATTTCTAATCACATTTTCTGGAATTTCTGACCCATTCTTAGGTGATTGTAATCCATTTTTAGCTGTTTTTAACCCAGTTTTGGTGGATTTTTCCCCAATTTTCTGTGTTTTCCAGCGGTGATTAAGATGGAGGGGGGAACAGAGCATGACCTGCGGATCCTGGAGCAGGAGGAGGAGGAGGAGCGGACAGAAAAGGCCGAAGGCCCCAAAAAGGAGGAGCCGCGGCCGCCAGAGCCCCCCGGGAAGGGCCCCACTGAGCGCCCTGACGGCGACGACAGCGCCAAGGTTGGAGGCTTTGGGGTCCCCGTGGGGATTTTGGGGTTCCATGGGGAATTTTGATGTCCTTTGGAGTCCCTTTTGTCCCCTGGTGTCTCTTTTGGGGTTTCTTGGGGACTTTTTCAAGATCTCTTTGATCCTCTGGGGTTCTTTGAGGTCCTTCTTGGGGTCGACTTGGTGTCATTTGGGGTGACTTTTGGGGTCCCTACGGTCTGTTTTAGGGCCCCCTGGGATGTTTTTGGTGTTGGTTTTTGGGGCTCTTTTGGGGTCTCTTTGTTCCCCTTTGACCCCCTGCTCCCTACAGGCCGAAGGGGCGGAGCCAGGGGCGGAGCCTGCGACAGGGGCAGGGCCGGAGGAGGAGGAGGAGGGGCCAGACAAGGGGCCCAAGGCCGAGGAAGGTGACAAGGAGGGCGGGGGCAAGGTCAGTGGACACGCCCCCAACTGACCACACCCATCGAGCCACACCCCACAAAGCTCCACCCACACCCCCCAGAATCTGATAACGCACTGCCCCTTTTCTGTTAAACCATGCCCCTTTCTGGCAGCCCCACCCCATCGAAAGCTCCTCCCCTTCAAGCCCCTCCCACGTAGGCTCCGCCCACAATTAAGTCACTTTAGGCCCCTCCACTTCCTCTTAAGGCCCACTCCTTCATCCCTGACCACACCCCTCTTAGGCACAAACCACACCCCTTTCACACAAGCCACACCCCTCTTAGGCACAAACCACGCCCCTTTCACACAGCCCCACCCATTCAGACCCAAACCACGCCCCTTTCACACAGCCACACCCCTCTTAGGCACAAACCATGCCCCTTCACGCAAGCCACACCCCTTCAGACCCAAGCCACTCCCCTCTTAGGCACAAGCCACACCCCTTTCACACAAGCCACACCCCTCTTAGGCCCAAGCCATGCCCCTTTCACACAGCCCCACCCCTTCAGGCCCAAGCCCCGCCCTTTCACCCCTGGCCACGCCGCAAGTAGAGCCAAGCCCTGCCCCTTTCCATTCGGCCCCACCCCTTTAGCCCTGACCACGCCCCTTTTAGGCACAAGCCCCGCCCCTTTCCATTCAGCCCCACCCCTTTAGCCCTGGCCACGCCCCTTTTAGGCCCAAGCCCTGCCCCCTGATGCCCGCTGGTGCCCCCCGCAGGCGCGGCCGCGTCAGCGCAGCCGGGACAGCGAGGACGGGGACAGTGACAGTGGGGACAGCGAGGGGGGGGCGCGGAGACCCCAAAACAAGGACGGTGAGGGGGCCTGGGGGGTCCTGGAAGGGACATTGGGGACATTCGGGGGCGTCTCCTTGGGTTGGGTGTGTCCCTGACGTCCTGGGGAGCTTTCGGGGTCTCTGGGGGATTTTTGGGGTTTTCTGTGGGAGGGGTTGGGGTCTTCAGGGGGAGTTTGGGGGGATTGAAGGGACTGGGAGGGTCTGGAGTCTCTGGGGGGGTTTTGGGGTCTTTGTGAGGAGTTTGGGGTCTCCTGGGCATGTTTGGGATCTCTGGGAGTGTTTTGGGGTCCCTGGAGGGGTTTCTTGTGGCCTCCTGGGGGGTTTTGGGGGCTCTGGGGGCTCTAAGGGCACTGGGATTTTTGAGGGGGGGTCTCTAAAGTGTTTTTGGGGTGTCCCCTCTGACCCTTCCCCCTTGTCCCCCCCCCAGAGGAGCCCAAGGATGACAAAAGCCACCCTGAGGACGACGCCGGGACCCCTCCCCCTACGACCACCCCGTCCCCACCCCAAAAACCCAAGGAGGGGGTCCCGGGGGCAGCCCCGGGGGGGGTCCCGGACCCCAAACCCCGGCCCCTGCACAAAACCTGCTCTCTGTTCATGCGGAACATCGCCCCCAACATCGCCCAGGCCGAGATCGTGGCGGTGAGGGGGGTCCCGGGGCCACTTTTGGGGGCCCGGGGGGGCTTTTGGGGGGCTCAGGGAGGGGCTGAGAACCCTGAAAAGCCCCCCCTAAAACCCAAAACCCGCCCTGTCCTCACAGCTGTGCAAGCGCTACCCCGGGTTCATGCGCGTGGCACTGTCGGAGCCACAGCCCGAGAGGAGGTGATTTGGGGGAAATTTGGGGGCATTTTGGGGGGATTTTGGGGTTTTTGGGCTCACAGGGAGTCTTTTCCAGGTTCTTCAGGAGGGGCTGGGTGACCTTTGACCGCAGCGTGAACATCAAGGAGATCTGCTGGAGCCTGCAGAACATCCGGGTGCGGTTTGGGGCAAAACCGGGTGGATTTGGGGTTTTTGGGGGCTTGGGGGTGAAACTGGGGAGGAATTTGGGGGGATCGTGAGGTTGTTTTTTGGAGGAGTTGTAAGGTTTATTAAGGGATTTTTGGGGGGGGATTTTGGGGTTATTTTAAGGTTATTTTGGAGTTACTTCAGAGTTACTTTCAGAATGGCTTCTGGGATAACTTTGGGATATTTGGGGATAATTCTGGAATGTTTGGGAGTTTCCAGCTCAGGGAGTGCGAGCTCAGCCCCGGCGTGAACCGGGACCTGACGCGCCGCGTCCGGAACGTGTCCGGCCTGACCCAGCACCGCCCCATTGTCCGGCACGACATCAAGCTGGCCGCCCGGCTGGTGCAGGCGCTGGACGCCCGCGCCCGGCTCTGGTCACCGCCAGGCACGGGCACGGCGGGACAGGAGCCGCCCGGGGACAGCGGGGACACCCACGGGGACACCGAGCCACCCCCTGCCACCGAGCCCGGGGTGAGGCGGCCCTGGGGACGCTGTGGGGCCACGGGGAGGGTTCTCTCGAGGGGCACTGGGGTCCTTCCTGCGTCCTGGATGTCCCCTGGATGTCCCCTGGATGTCCTGGGGTTCCCCAATGTCCCCAGTGCTCCCCCTGTCCCTGATACCCCAACGTCTCCTATGTCCCCAATCCTCCCATGTCCCCAATATCCCCAGTCCCCCAGTGTCCCCAGTGTCCCCTGGGATGTCCCCAATACCCCCAGTCCCCCATTGTCCCCTGGCTGTCCCTGGGATGTCCCCAATATCCCCAGTATCCCCAGTGTCCCCTGGCTGTCCCTGGGATGTCCCCAGTGTCCCCAGTGTCCCCTGGCTGTCCCCGGGATGTCCCTGGGATGTCCCCAATATCCCCAGTATCCCCAGTGTCCCCTGGCTGTCCCTGGGATGTCCCCAGTGTCCCCAGTGTCCCCTGGCTGTCCCCGGGATGTCCCCGGGATGTCCCCAATATCCCCAATATCCCCAGTGTCCCCTGGCTGTCCCCTGGCTGTCCCTGGGATGTCCCCAATATCCCCAGTATCCCCAGTGTCCCCTGGCTGTCCCCGGGATGTCCCCAATATCCCCAGTATCCCCAGTGTCCCCTGGCTGTCCCCGGGATGTCCCCAATATCCCCAGTATCCCCAGTGTCCCCTGGCTGTCCCTGGGATGTCCCCAATATCCCCAGTATCCCCAGTGTCCCCTGGCTGTCCCTGGGATGTCCCCAATATCCCCAGTATCCCCATTGTCCCCAGTGTCCCCTGGCTGTCCCTGGGATGTCCCCAATATCCCCAGTGTCCCCAGTGTCCCCTGGCTGTCCCTGGGATGTCCCCAGTGTCCCCAGTGTCCCTATTGTCCCCTGGCTGTCCCTGGGATGTCCCCAATATCCCCAGTATCCCCATTGTCCCCAGTGTCCCCTGGCTGTCCCCGGGATGTCCCCAATATCCCCAGTGTCCCCTGGCTGTCCCTGGGATGTCCCCAGTGTCCCCAGTGTCCCTATTGTCCCCTGGCTGTCCCTGGGATGTCCCCAATATCCCCAGTCCCCCAGTGTCCCCTGGCTGTCCCCAGGATGTCCCCAATATCCCCAGTATACCCATTGTCCCCAGTGTCCCCTGGCTGTCCCTGGGATGTCCCCAATATCCCCATTGTCCCCAGTGTCCCCTGGCTGTCCCTGGGATGTCCCCAGTATCCCCAGTATCCCCAGTGTCCCCGGGCTGTCCCCGACGTCCCCCGCGGTGTCCCCAGGCGCAGAACCCGGTGCTGCGGCACATCACCGATTACCTGATCGAGGAGGTGAGCGCGGAGGA
The DNA here is from genome assembly GCF_009650955.1 of Corvus moneduloides. NCBI lineage: Eukaryota > Metazoa > Chordata > Aves > Passeriformes > Corvidae > Corvus > Corvus moneduloides. Next base: position 31,298 of record NW_022436877.1, on the reverse strand, counting down.
GGAGGAGCTGCTGGGCCAGGGCCAGGGCCAGGGCCAGGGCCAGGGCCAGGGTCCGGGGGCCACCCCCGCCGAGGACGCGGCGCGTGAGAGCCACCCGGCCGAGGTCACCGTGGAGCGCGACGAGAAGCTGCTCAAGGTGCGTCCCCAACGTCCCCAAAGCGTCCCCAAAGTGTCCCCAAAGTGTCCCTGGGTGTCCTGTCTGGGTCATTGGGTGTCCCCAGCGTGTCCCGGGGTGGCCCCTGACTTCTCCTGACCCTCCGTGACCTCTTGATGTCCCCTCAGTGTCCCCAGTGCCACCTTCCTGCAGGTCCTGGGCCGTTGGCTGCTGATGCTCCCTTGTCCCCAATGTCCCTTCCACATCCCCAATGTCCCCTCAACATCCCAAATGTCCCCAAATGTCCCCAGTGTCCCCAGTGTCCCCTCAACATCCCCAATGTCCCCTCAACGTCCCCAATGTCCCCGAATGTCCCCAAATGTCCCCAGTGTCCCCTCAACATCCCCAATGTCCCCTCAACGTCCCAAATGTCCCCGAATGTCCCCAAATGTCCCCAGTGTCCCCTCAACGTCCCAAATGTCCCCTCAACGTCCCCAATGTCCCCAAATATCCCCAGTGTCCCCTCAACGTCCCCAATGTCCCCGAATGTCCCCAAATGTCCCCAGTGTCACCTCAACGTCCCCAATGTCCCCTCAATGTCCCCAATGTCCCCAAATGTCCCCAGTGCCCCCAGTGTCCCCAATGTCCCCTCAACGTCCCCAATGTCCCCAAATGTCCCAAATGTCCCCAGTGTCCCTAAATGTCCCCAGATGTCCCCAATGTCCCCAATGTCCTCAAATGTCCCCAGTGTCCCCTCAACGTCCCCAAATGTCCCCAGTGTCCCCAAATGTCCCCAATGTCCCCGTAACGTCCTCAGTGTCCCCAGATGTCCCCAGTGTCCCTGTAACGTCCCCAATGTCTCCTCAATGTCCCCGTAACGTCCCCAATGTCCCTTCAATGTCCCCTATGTCCCCAGTGTCCCCAATGTCCCCAAATGTCCCCGTAACGTCCCCAGTGTCCCCAGTTGTCCCCAATGTCCCCAATGTTCCCAGTTGTTCCCAATGTCCCCAGTGTCCCCGTAACGTCCCCACGTCCCTGTGCAGGTGCTGGACCGGCTGCTGCTGTACCTGCGCATCGTGCACTCCGTGGATTACTACAACACCTCCGAGTACCCCAACGAGGACGAGATGCCCAACAGGTGCGGGATCATCCACGTGCGGGGCCCGCTGCCCCCCAACCGCGTGTCCCACGGCGAAGGTGAGCCCAAAACTCCAAACACGGCCCCAAATAACCCAAAAAAACCCCCCCAAAAACCCCCCAGACCTGACCGCGTGTCCCACGGCGAAGGTGAGCCCAAAACCCCAAAACCAGCCCCAAATAACACAAAAAAACCACCTCAAAAACCCCCCAGACCCGACCGCGTGTCTCATGGCGAAGGTGAGCCCAAAACCCCAAAACCAGTCCCAAATAACCCAAAAAAACCACCTCAAAAACCCCCCAGACCCGACCGCGTGTCTCATGGCGAAGGTGAGCCCAAAACCCCAAAAACGGCCCCAAAACCCCCCAAACAACCCAAAAAAGCCCCCCCAAAACTCCCCAGACCCGACCGCGTGTCCCACGGCGAAGGTGAGCCCAAAACCCCAAAAACGGCCCCAAATAACCCAAAAAAACCACCCCAAAAACCCCCCCAGACCTGACCGCGTGTCCCACAGCAAAGGTGAGCCCAAAACCCCCCGAAATTCTCAAAAAAACCCAAAACTCCCCTCAAATCCCCAAAAGGAAACCCTAAAACCCCCCCAGTGCTCCCAATATCCCGTTTCTATTGCGTTTTCTCCTTTTTAAAGCCGTTCCTAAGGGGTTTTAAGGGGATTTTGGCCGCTCCCAGTAACCCCAGGATGTCCATCCGCAGTGTCCGAGTGGCAGCGGGGCTTCGAGGCCCGGCTGGCCCCGCTGCTGGCCGGCCCCGGCGCTGTCCCCGAGGAGGAGGCGCTCAGGCTCGGCCGCAAGGACCCCGAGCAGGAGCTGGAGAAATTCGTCAGCGCCAACACGCAGGAGCTGGGCAAAGACAAGTGGCTGTGTCCCCTCAGCGGCAAGAAGTTCAAGGTTTGGGACATTTGGGGACATCCCTGGGGTCACTGAGGACATCCCTGGGGTCACAGGGGTGCTTGGGGTCACCCTCAGGGTCACTGGGGACACACAGGAGCTGGGCAAGGACAAGGGGCTGTGTCCCTTCAGCGGCAAGAAGTTCAAGGTTTGGGACATCTGGGGACATTTGGGGACAGTGGGGGGTCAATGTCCCCAATGTCCTCGATGTCCCCCGTTCCCTCCATGTCCCCCGAGTGTCCCTGGTGGCCCTGGCTGTCCCCAGTGTCCCCAGTGTCCCCCCAGGGCCCCGCGTTGGTCCGCAAGCACGGCTTGAGCAAGCGCGGGGACGGGATAGGGCTGGGTGACCTCTGGGTGACCCCTGTGTGTCCCCTGGATCCCCCTGATCCCTGTGGGTGTCCCCAATGTCCCTCGATGTCCCTCGATGTCCCCAGGGCCCCGAGTTCGTCCGCAAGCACATCTTCAACAAGCACGGCGACAAGATGGGCGCCGTCCGCAAGGAGGTTCTGTTCTTCAACAACTTCCTGATGGACCCCAAGCGGCCGGCGCTGCCCGAGGGGGGCAAGGGCGGTCCCAACGCCGGCCCCAACGCCGGTCAGTGCCACCTCAGCGTCCCCCGTGCCACCTCTGTCACCTCCTGTCCCCCCCAGCCCTAGCGCCAGTCAGTGTCCGTGCCACCCTGGGCTCTGCGGGTCACCCCCTGTCACCTCACACAGTGTCTGGGTCACTCCTGTCCCCTCTGGGGTCACCCTGTCCCCCCCTGGGGTCACTCCTGTCCCCCCACAGGGTCACCCTGTCCCCCCCTGGGGTCACCCCTGTCCCCCCCGGGGTCACCCTGTCCCTCCTGGGGTCACCCTGTCCCCCCTGGGGTCACTGGTCACCGTCTGTCCCCTCCCCCGGGCTCTGTGACACCCTCTGTCCCCTCCCCGGTCACCTTGGGGCACCTCTGGGGTCAGTGTCACCCCTGTGCTGACCCCACTGATCCCCTGGTGACCGCGCTGACCCCACGGTGACCGCGCTGACCCCACTGACCCCCTGGTGACTGCGCTGACCCCTTGGTGACGCCGCTGACCCCACTGTGTCCCCACTGACCGCGCTGACCCCATTGTGACCCCGCTGTCCCCACTGTGACCCCACTGGCCCCCTGGTGACCCCACTGACCCCACGGTGACCCTGCTGTCCCCACTGTGACCCCACTGACCCCCTGGTGACTGCGCTGACCCCACAGTGACCCTGCTGTCCCCACTGTGACCCCACTGACCCCCCTGGTGACTGCGCTGACCCCATGGTGACCCTGCTGTCCCCACTGTGACCCCATTGACCCCCCTGGTGACTGCGCTGACCCCACGGTGACCCCGCTGACCCCACTGTGTCCCCACTGACTGCGCTGACCCCATGGTGACCTCACTGTGACCCCGCTGTCCCCACTGTGACCCCACTGGCCCCCTGATGACCCCACTGACCCCACGGTGACCCCGCTGTCCCCGCTGTGTCCCCACTGACCGCGCTGACCCCATGGTGACTGCGCTGACCCCACGGTGACCCCACTGACCCCATGGTGACCCCGCTGTCCCCGCTGTGTCCCCAGGCCTGGCCCCGGGGGCGCTCCCGTACCCCCCCCAGTCCCCGCAGGGGTTGATGCCCTATGGGACCCCCCGGCCCCCCATGCTGGGCTACGGAGGTACCGGGGCCGGGGCTCTGGGGGGGATTTGCGGGAGCTTTGGGGGGTCTTGGGGGGCTTTGGGGATAATTGGGGGGGAATTTAAAGGGGTTTGGAGGGGTTTAGGGAGGGGGATTGCGGGATTTGGGGTGGTTTGGGGGTTTCTATGGTGTTCTGGGGTTGTTTTGGGGTGTTCTGGGGTGGTTTTGGGGTCTCTGGGGTGGTTTTGGGGTGTTTTGGGGAGATTTGGGGTGGTTTAGGGTGGTTTTGGGTTGTTTTAGGGGATTTGGGGTGTTTTTGGGGGATTTGGGGTGCTGTGTGGTGTTTCTGGGGTCTCTGAGCCCCTTTTCCCCCCCAGGCTCCCACCCGTACCCCCCCGGGCCCTACGGGGGTCGCGGCAGCTACGAAACCTTCCGGGGCCAGGGGGGGGCCGGGGGGGGGTACCTGAACAAACCCCGCAGCAGGTGAGGGGAACCCCAAAACGGGGCAGGAACCCGAAACTGGGTGGGGGGGGGAACCCAAAAACGGGGAAAGAACCCGAAACTGGGGGGAACCCAAAATGGGGCAGGAACCCGAAACTGGGCAGGGGGAACCCAAAACGGGGCAGGACCCCGAAACTGGGGGGGGGAACCCAAAACGGGGCAGGACCCCGAAACTGGGGGGGGGAACCCAAAACGGGGCAGGAACCCGAAACTGGGGGGCGGGAACCCCAAAACGGGGCAGGAACCCGAAACTGGGGGGAACCCAAAAACGGAGAAAGAACCTGAAAGTGGGGGAGGGTGGAACCCAGAAATTGGGAAAGAACCCCAAAGTCGTGGGGGGAATCTAAAAACGGGGGGAGGGACCCCAGAAGTGGGGGGTGAACCTAAAAAATGGGGGAAAAACCCCAAAAGCACGGAGAGGGACCCAAAAATGGTGGGGGGGGGGGGGGGGGACGACCTCAAAAAGGGAGGGAAGAGGCCCCAGAACTGGGGAGGAACCCCAGAATCAGGGGAGAGCTTTAAAATTGGGGGTCCTGACGCAATTTTGGAGGTTTTTAATGTAATGTGGGGGGGGGATCACACCCAAATTCGGGGAATTCAGACCCATTTTGGGGTCGGGGCGGATTTCGGGGTCCCTTTTGGGGTCGGGGTGGATTCTGACCCCCCCTGGCCCCCCTCTGCCCCCAGGATGGTGCGGGGCGACCCCCGGGCCATCGTCGAGTACCGGGACCTGGACGCCCCCGAGGACGTGGATTTCTTCTGACCCCTCCCCCCGCTCGGGACCCCCCCGGGACCCCCCTTTTGATACTCCCCGAGTGCCCCCGGCCCCATTTGTACGACCCCGCCCCAAAACCCCCCAGATCCCCCACAGAAAAACCCCAAATAAAGACCCCGCGGGGCAGCAGCACCCACACGGCCGGGGGCCTGGGGGTCCTGTTTTGGGGTGGCTTTCGGGGGGTTTGGGGGCGTTTTAGGGGAATTTTTGGGGTTCGGGGCTCTGCGTTGAATTGGGGGGGGGGTGTCGGTTCTGTGGGGGTGGATTTTGGGGGTCGTTGGTGGATTTCGGGGGTCACTGGTGGATTTTGGGGCAGTTTTTGGGGTTTTTTGGCGCTCAATGGGGCCGGCCCCCGCCCCATGACGTCACAGAGGCGGGGCTATCACAACTTGATCGTTTATTGGCTCATTATTTCGGCACCTCGACCAATCAGCGGCGACGCGCCGCCCCCCACGGCGGATCAACCAATCAAGAGACGGGGAGCAGGAGCGGCGGCGCGCCATTGGCTGTAGTCCAGCAACAGCCGTGACGTCATCGGGATGGCCTCCTGTGCCCAATCAGCGGCGAGGACGCGAAACCGATTGCTCCCATTGGGGGGCGGATGGACCAATGGGGAGAAGGCAGGGAGAGGCTCCGCCCTTTTCTTAAAGGGGCAGCGCTTGTGGGGGGGCCCAGTGCTCCCAGTGACCCCCAGTGCTCCCAGTGACCCCCAGTGCTCCCAGTGACCCCCAGAGCTCCCAGTGACCACTTCCGGTCACTCCTAGTCCCTCCATCCCCTTCTAATCCCATCGCAGCCCCTCCCCAGTCCACCCCAGAGCTCCCAGTCCACTTCCAGTCACTCCCAGTGACCCCAGTCCCTCCTTAGCCCCATCCCAGTCCCCTAAAAACCCCTTCAAAAACCCCAAACCCCTTGATTTCCCCCCAGAACGCCCCTTTACCCCCCCAGCGCTGCCCAAGGCCCCCCCCCCGAGGATTTTTGGGGGGGTCCCTACAGGGCCATGGCGGCCCAGCCCAGGATGAGCAGGGACCCCCCCACGGGCGCCCCCCGGTTGAATTTGGGGTCCCCGGTGAGGCCGTGGTAATAAAAGGGGGCGCAGAAAAGCCCCAGCCCCGCCACGAGGAGGGTCCCGGCCTGGGAGGGGGGAAAAAAAAGGAAAATTTGGGTGATTTTGGGGGGATTTAGGTGGAGTTTGAGGGGTTAAGGGAAGGGGAAATGGGGTTTGGGGGGATTTGGGGGGGTCTGAGGGTGAACTTGGGGCAGTTGGAGGATTTTGAGGGATCTGGAGGAGATTTGGGGGGAGCTGAGAGGGTTTTGGGTCCGGGGGACGATTTTGGGGGATTTAGGGGAAATTTTGCAAAGTGATTTTGGGTTCTTTTTGGGGGGCTCTCGCCGGGTGGGGGCGGAGGCAGAGCGGGAGGATTTTGGGGTGATTTCGGGCGCTTTCGGGTAACCGGGGGGGCTCTCACCAGGTGCGGGCGGCGGCAGTGCGGGGTCGCCAGCAGGGCCAGGCTGTGCAGGAGGTGGAAGCGGTTGGCGGTGTCGTAGAGCTGGGGAGGGGGCGCACAGCGGGCGGATTGGGGGGATTTGGGGTGGGTTTAGGGCTTCCTTTGGGTTTTTTAGGGGATCGAGCCCCCCTCCCCACTCACCTCTTTCTGATACTCGTCCCGGTCGCTGCGGCGCAGCCCTGAGGGGGGAGCGGGGGTCAGGGACCTCCCAGGACCTCCCCAAGACCCCCCAAATCCCCCGGGACCCCCCCAAGTCCCTCCCAGAACCTTCAAACTCGCCCCCCCCCCCCAAAGTCACCCAGGATCCCCCCGGGACTCTTCCCTGCCGCCCAGGACCCCCCGTGCCCCCCAGCCCGAGCCCCCCGGGACCCCCCGGCCCCTCACGCCCCCACCGTGGGCCCCGTAGGCCGCGCCGGCCATGGCGGCCGCTCCGCTGAGCGCCCCGAGCCTCGCCCAGGCCGCCGCCATTGCTGCCGCTCCAACTTCCGCCTCCGCCGCCCCGCGCTTCCGCTTCCGCCACCGGATTCGCCTCCGATTCGACGAGCCGCGCGTCAATCAAAAAGGAGAGCGGCCAATGGGAGCGCGCGGAGGAGCTCCCGCCTCCCGTCGTGAGCAGCGCGCCCCCTGGTGGAGCAGAGAAGGGTTGGGGGGCTCCAGGGGGGCTTTGGGGGGTCCGGGGGGGGTTTTGGGGGGTCCGGGGGGGCTCAGGGGGGTCCAGGGGGGGCTCAAGGGGTCTGAGAGGGCCCTGATCCCCCCCACCCCGGTCCTGAGTGGGTTTGGGGGGCTCCCAGTGGCTTTTTGGGGGACTTAGAGGGAGTTGAGGGGTCCTGGGGGGTTTGGGGGGGGTCTGAGGGTTTTTTAGGGGTCCGAGGGGGCCCCAACTTCCCCCCCCCCCCCCCCGCATCCTGAGTGGGTTTTGGGGAGGTTTTGAGTTGATTTTGGGAGGTTTTGGGTGGATTTTTGGGGGGCTCCGAAGGGGTTTGGGGGGCGCTCCAATCCCCCCAAAAGGAGCCCTCCCCTCCCCCCCCCCAAATGTTCCCCCTCCCCATTCGGAGGGGTCCGGGGGGATGGGATGAAGATGATGAGGATGAAGATGGGGGGGGTTGGATGGACCCGGGGGATCCGGGGATGATGATGAGGATGAGGAGGACGGTGGAGATGGGGGGGTCAGAGGATGAAGATGAGGATGAGGAGGATGCCGGGGGGGGGCGGGGATGGTGCTGAGGATGAGGATGAGAAGGATGAGGGTGATGAGGATGAGGAGGATGATGAAGATGATGAGGATGGGGGTGATGCCGATGCTGATGCTGGGGGGGCCGGGGATGGTGCTGAGGATGAGGAGGATGAGGATGATGAGGATGAGGAGGATGATGAGGAGGATGATGAAGATGATGAGGATGAGAAGGATGAGGGTGAGGAGGATGATGAAGATGATGAGGATGATGAGGATGAGGGTGATGAGGATGATGAGGATGATGCTGATGCCGATGCCGGGGAGGGGGGCCGGGGATGGTGCTGAGGATGAGGATGATGAGGATGAGGGTGATGAGGAGGATGATGAAGAGGATGAGGATGATGAGGATGGGGGTGATGAGGATGAGGATGATGAGGATGAGGAGGATGCTGATGCCGATGCCGGGGGGGGCCGGGGATGATGCTGAGGATGAGGATGAGGACGAGGCTGAGGACGCTGATGCTGAGGGTGATGATGATGATGATGCTGCTGACGATGAAGGCGATGCTGAGGACGGCGCGGGGGGGCCGGGGGGGCCGGTCCGAGCGCGGCGCCGCCCCCCGGAGGCGGCTCCCGGCGGGAGGGACCAGCGGCCGCTCCCGGTTCGGCTCCGTCGGCCCCGCCATGGCCCCCCCGCCCCCCCCGCCCGCAGCCCCCCGGTGAGCGCGACCCCCCCTCACCGCCGGGGGGGCTCCGGGGGGCTCCGGGGGGGACGGGCCGGGGGGGGGATGGGGCAGGGATGGATGGGGCGGGGGGGGGGGGGAAGGCCTGGGCCCACCCGGGGAGTGGGGAGGGGGATGGATGGGGAGGGGGAGGGGCGGGCGGATCGCCCCCCCCCCCGGACGGGGCGGGGGGGTCCTCAAGGTCCGGGGGGTCCCCCTGGACCCCCGAATTGGGGGGGGGGGGGGAGGGGGGGGGGGGGGAAGAAATCGAGGGGGGAGGGGCCCGGATTTGGGGAGGAGGGGCCGGATTTGGGGAGGGAGGGATGCTGTAAGTGGGGCAGGAGCCGGGCCCAGTCCCGGGGGTCTCGGGGGGGGAAAACGGGGGGGCCCCGAGCCCGGAGCGCCCCCCCCGGGACCCCCCGGGCCCCCCCGCCCCCCCGGGATGCTCCGGAACTCCGGTTGCCACGGCGACGCTCCGGGCTCTGTTCCCATGGCAACTAGGGGGGGGACCCGCATCCCCCCCCAAGCACCCCGGGCGGGGCGGGGGGGCCGCGCTGGGGGGGAATTTTGGGAGGATTTGGGGGGCTTTCGGGGGGTTTTGGGGCATTTTGGGGTTCCGGGGGGGTTTTGGGGGTTCCGGGGAGGTTTTGGGGGTCCCGGGGGGGGGGCAGGACCCCCCCACTGATGGTTTGTTCCGGTTCTTCTTCTCTCCCCCCCCGACCCCCCCCCGCGCTCGCCCCTCCCCATTTCCCATCGTCCCTTTGGGTGCCGGCCCCCCCCCTTCCCCCACGGGCTCCCGTCCCCCCATCCCTGACCTGGGACCCCCCGGGCCCCCCCCGCGACCACCCCGGACCCCAATGTCCCCCCCCGCGACCCCCCCGTGTCCCCACACCCCCTGGTCCCCCATGGTCGCCCCATGGCCCCCAAACCCCATTTCCCACCGTTCCCCCCCATTTTGCCCCCATTTTTCCCAATCCCTCCCAATTTCTCCCCATTTCCCCCCAATTTCTTCCTTTCCCCCCCATTTTCCCCTCATTTCCCCACTTTCTCCCCATTTTCTCCCAATTTCCCCCCATTCCCCCCCATTCCCCTCATCCCCCTCATCTCCCACTGCCAATTTCCCGCGATTTCCCCCCAAAATTCCCTCCCCCGTTTCCCATCTCCCACCCCCCAATTCCCCCCCACCCCCCGCAGCCCCCCCGCCGCCCTCCCCCCTCTCCCCTCCCCATAACCCCCCGCCCCCCGCTCCCCTCCCCCGCCATGCCGCCCCCCCCGCTGACCCTCGCGCTGGCCCTGGTGCTCTGGGCCCCCCCCCCGCCCGCCGCCCCCCAGCCCCACCCCCCCCAGCCCCCTCCCCAAGCCCCCCCGGACCCCCCCCCGGACCCGCGGTTCCCGGTGGTGCCCACCCAGTACGGGCGCCTGCGGGGGGCTCGCCGGGACCTGAGCAACGAGCTCCTGGGGCCGGTCCAGGCCTTCCTGGGGGTCCCCTACGCCGCCCCCCCGCTGGGCCCGCGCCGCTGGGCGCCCCCCGAAGCCCCCGCGGCCTGGGGGGGGGTCCGGGACGCCACGGCCTTCGCCCCCGCCTGCCCCCAGAACCTGCGCGCGGGGCCGCCCCCGCTGATGCTGCCCCTGTGGCTCAGCGACAACCTGGAGGCGGCCGGCGCCTATGTGGCCGCGCAGAGTGAGGACTGCCTGTACCTGAACCTCTACGTGCCCACCGAGGACGGTACGGGGGCCTGGGGACACCTGGGGACACCTGGGGACAGGTGGGATAGAGCTGGGGACACCTGGGATAGAGCTGGGGACAGCTGGGGACAGGTGGGATAGAGCTGGGGACACCTGGGATAGAGCTGGGGACACCTGGGGACAGGTGGGATAGAGCTGGGGACACCTGGGATAGAGCTGGGGACAGCTGGGGACAGGTGGGATAGAGCTGGGGACACCTGGGATAGAGCTGGGGACACCTGGGGACAGGTGGGATAGAGCTGGGGACAGCTGGGATAGAGCTGGGGACACCTGGGGACACCTGGGATAGAGCTGGGGACAGCTGGGATAGAGCTGGGGACACCTGGGGACAGGTGGGATAGAGCTGGGGACAGCTGGGATAGAGCTGGGGACACCTGGGGACAGGTGGGATAGAGCTGGGGACAGGTGGGATAGAGCTGGGGACACCTGGGGACAGGTGGGATAGAGCTGGGGACAGCTGGGATAGAGCTGGGGACACCTGGGGACAGGTGGGATAGAGCTGGGGACACCTGGGGACAGGTGGGATAGAGCTGGGGACAGCTGGGATAGAGCTGGGGACAGCTGGGGACACCTGGGGACAGGTGGGATAGAGCTGGGGACACCTGGGATAGAGCTGGGGACAGCTGGGGACAGCTGGGGACAGGTGTGGGGTGACACAGGGCGGGCACTGCCTGTACCTGAACCTCTACGTGCCCACCGAGGACGGTACGGGGGCCTGGGGACAGCTGGGGGCACCTGGGGACAGCTGGGGACACCTGGGATAGAGCTGGGGACGCCTGGGGACAGCTGGAATAGAGCTGGGGACACCTGGGGACAGGTGTGGGGTGACACAGGGCGGGCACTGCCTGTACCTGAACCTCTGCATGCCCACCGAGGACGGTACGGGGGCCTGGGGACAGCTGGGGGCACCTGGGGACAGCTGGGATAGAGCTGAGATAGAGCTGGGGACACCTGGGGACACCTGGGATAGAGCTGGGGACACCTGGGGACAGCTGGGGACAGGTGTGGGGTGGCACAGGGCGGGCACTGCCTGTACCCGAACCTCTGTGTGCCCACCGAGGACGGTACGGGGGCCTGGGGACAGCTGAGGACAGCTGGGATAGGTCGGGGCACAGCTGGGGACACCTGGGGACAGGTGTGGCACACCTGGGGACAGCCGGGAATGGGTGAGGGACAGGGACACACCTGGGGACACCTGGGGACACCTGGGGACAGGTGAGGGAGGGGTGAGAATGGTGGGGTGGGCGGGGCTATGGAAAGGGGCGTGGCCAGGTGAGAGGGGCGTGGCCAGGTGGGGGAAGGGCTCCACCCCAGCTCCGCGCCCCATTGGAGGACAGGAGGGGTGGGCGTGGCCAGGTGGAGTGGGCGTGGCCAGCGAGTGAGGGGCGTGGCCGGCCCCAGCCAGGTGAGGGCGGAAATGGGGTAAAAAATGAGGAAATTGGAGCAAACCGGGAAAAATCGAAGGAAAAGTGGCGGAAATTGAGGGAAAAGGGGGCAGAGTGAAGGAGGGGGAGGGGCGGCTCCACCCCCAAGTCATGGTCCCCAAAATGGGGAGAAAAAGGGGAAAATTGGGAAAACTTTTGGGAAAAATGGGCTGAAAATGGAGAAATCAAGGAATAGGGCAAAATCCAGGGAAATCGGGCAAAAACGGCGGGAAAATGGGGGAGGGGCGTGGCCCGGCCTGACCCCACCCCAAACTGGGGGGAAAGGGACAGAAATGAGGAAAATGCGGGCGGAAAAGGAGGGAATTGGGATTTGGGGGGGAAAAGCGGCAGATTTGGGCAAATCGGGGAGTGGGGGGGGAGCCCATCCCCCCCTCCGGAGCCACAGCCCCGCCCCCGCATCCATGGCCCCGCCCCCACGCTCCGGGGTCCCCACATCCGCCCTGGCGTCCATCCCGGTGTCCATCCCAACGTCCATCCCGGCATCCCAGTGTCCTTCATCATCCCAGCGTCCACCCCAACATCCCAGTGTCCACTCCAGTTCCCAGTGTCCATCCCAGTGTCCATCCCAGCGTCCTTTTGTCCATCCAGGCCTCCGTCCATCCCTCTCTCCGTCCTCCGCCCATCCCAACCTCCACCCCGGTGTCCATTCCGGCCACGCCTCTGTCCGTCCGTCCCGACGTCCATCCCGGCATCCCGGTGTCCACCCCTGTGTCCATCTGTCCTTCAGCCAGGTATCTGTGTGTCCATCCCAGTGTCCATCCCAACACCCCAATGTCCGTTCCAATGTCCATCCCAGTGTCCATCCCAACATCCCAGTGTCCATCCCAGTGTCCATCTCAGCATCCCAATGTCCATCCCAATGTCCATCCCAACATCCCAGTGTCCATCCCAACACCCTCTGTCCATCCCTGTGTCCATCCCAACGTCCCAGTGTCCATCCCAACATCCCAGTGTCCATCCCAGTGTCCATCCCAACACCCTCCGTCCATCCCAGCGTCCATCCCAGTGTCCCAATGTCCATCCCAACACCCTCCGTCCTTCCCAGTGTCCATCCTAACGTCCCAATGTCCATCCCAACGTCCCAATGTCCATCCCAGTGTCCATCCCAGTGTCCATCCCAACACCCTCCGTCCATCCCTGTGTCCATCCCAACGTCCCAGTGTCCATCCCAACATCCCAGTGTCCATCCCAGTGTCCATCCCAACACCCTTCATCCATCCCAGTGTCCATCCCAACGTCCCAGTGTCCATCCCAACGTCCCAGTGTCCATCCCAACGTCCCAGTGTCCATCCCAGTGTCCATCCCAACGTCCCAATGTCCATCCCAACACCCTCCGTCCTTCCCAGTGTCCATCCCAGTGTCCATTCTAACGTCCCAATGTCCATCCCAACATCCCAGTGTCCATCCCAACACCCTCCGTCCTTCCCAGTGTCCATCCCAGTGTCCATCCTAACGTCCCAATGTCCATCCCAACATCCCAGTGTCCATCCCAACACCCTCCATCCATCCCAGTGTCCATCCCAATGTCCCAATGTCCATCCCAACATCCCAGTGTCCATCCCAGTGTCCATCCCAACACCCTCTGTCCATCCCTGTGTCCATCCCAACGTCCCAGTGTCCATCCCAACATCCCAGTGTCCATCCCAGTGTCCATCCCAACACCCTCCGTCCATCCCAGCGTCCATCCCAATGTCCCAATGTCCATCCCAACATCCCAGTGTCCATCCCAGTGTCCATCCCAACGTCCCAATGTCCATCCCAACACCCTCCGTCCATCCCAGTGTCCATCCCAACGTCCCAGTGTCCATCCCAACATCCCAGTGTCCATCCCAGTGTCCATCCCAACGTCCCAGTGTCCATCCCAACATCCCAGTGTCCATCCCAGTATCCATCCCAACATCCCAGTGTCCATCCCAGTGTCCATCCCAACACCCTCCGTCCATCCCAGTGTCCATCCCAACGTCCCAATGTCCATCCCAACACCCTCCGTCCATCCCAGTGTCCATCCCAACGTCCCAGTATCCATCCCAACATCCCAGTGTCCATCCCAGTGTCCATCCCAACGTCCCAATGTCCATCCCAAAACCCTCCGTCCATCCCAGTGTCCATCCCAGTGTCCATCCCAGTGTCCATCCCAACATCCCAGTGTCCATCCCAGTGTCCATCCCAGTGTCCATCCCAATGTCCCAATGTCCATCCCAACACCCTCCGTCCATCCCACCGTCCACCCCCGTCCCCCATCCGTCCCCCCTCCCCGGGCCCCATTTTTGGGCCCTTTCCCCGTTTCCCCCCATTTTCGGGGTTTTTTCTCTCCTTTTTCCCCTCCCCGGATTTTTGGGGTGGAAGGTTCCAAATTCCGCTTTTTTCGGGGGGGGAATTTTTCCCTCCTCCCCCCCCTTCTTTTTTATGGTGGCCCCTCCCCCCCCGACCCCATTTTCGCTCCTTTTGGCCCCAAAATTTTTCCCATTTCTCTTCCCTCGGTCCAGGTTTGCTCGGCAAAAAGCGCGAGGACGGCGCGGCCGGCGGCCCCCCCCCGGACTCAGGTAGTTTTGCTGCATGTTTTGGGGCAAATTCCGGCTTTTTTGGGTGTTTCTATTTTTTTTTTTTTTTGTTCTTTCTTTCCCCCCCTTTTCTTTTTTTTTTTCTTTTTTTTTTGTTTTTTTGGTGGTTTTTCCCCTCCCCCCCTTCCCCCTCCCCCTCCCCCGCTCCACCCCGCCCCCCAAAATTTTTGGTGCCTCTTTTGGTTCTTCGTGGCTTTTTTGGGGGGTTTTTGGTTCTTTTTGGTTGTTTTTGTGTTTTTTTGGCTTCTTCGCGGGGGGTTTGGGGGAGTTTTTTTTGTGGCTTTTTGGTGTTTTGGTGGTTTTTTGGTGGTTTTTGGGTTTTTTTCTGGTTTTTTTTTTGGACACCCCCTCCCCCGCCCCCCCATGTCCCCCCAGTACCCCCCCTTTGCTCATTGTCCCCAAGGGGGGGGGGGACGTTGCCATGGAAACACCCCCAAAAATTGGGACCCCCCCAGTGACCCCAAAATGACCCCAAAGTGACCCCAAAGTGACCCCAAAGTGACCCCTGACCTCCCCCCCAAATCCAGCCCGTGACCTCTGACCCCGCTGTCACCTCCCAGGGCCCCCCGGGGTGACACCGGGGGTGTCCCCAGCTCTGGGGGGTCCCCAAGGGGGTCCCCATGGAACCAGGGGGTCCCTGGGGCCGCCTCATCCCCAGGGATGTCCCCAGGGGTGTCCCCAGGGTGTCCCCAGCTCTGGGGGGTCCTCAAGGGGGTCCCCAACGTGTCCCAGGGATGTTCCCATCCCCTGAGGCCGCAGTGACCCTGGGCTGTTCCTGGGCTGTCCCTGGGCTGACCCCTGCCCTGACGCCGCCCGCGGTGTCCCCAGGGTGTCCCCAGGGTGTCCCCAGGGTGTCCCCATCCCACCCCCTGCCCTGAGGCCGCGCTGTCCCTGCGCTGTCCCCACACTGTCCCTCGCCCTGATGCCACCCATGGTGTCCCCGCGCTGTCCCCGCGCTGTCCCCGCGCTGTCTCCCCCATCCCCCGCCCTGACGCCGCCCGCGGTGTCCCCCAGACATCCGTGACAGCGGCAAGAAGCCGGTGATGCTGTTCCTGCACGGCGGCTCCTACATGGAGGGCACGGGGAACATGTTCGACGGCAGCGTCCTGGCGGCCTACGGCAACGTCATCGTGGTCACCATGAACTACCGGCTCGGTGTCCTGGGTACGGGGACACAGGGACAGGGCTTTGGGGACACGGGGGACACAGGGTGGCAGCGTCCCGGCCGCCCACGGCAGCGTCATCGTGGTCACCGTGAGCTACCGGCTGGGCGTGCTGGGTACGGGGACACGGAGACATGGGGACATGGGGACACGGGGACACGGGGATATGGGGACATGGGGACACAGGGACACGGGGACATGGGGACACGGGGACGGGGGACATGGGGACACGGGGACATGGGGACACAGGGACACAGGGACATGGGGACACAGGGACACGGGGACACGGGGACACAGGGACATGGGGACACAGGGACACAGGGACATGGGGACACAGGGACACGGGGACACGGGGACACGGGGACATGGGGACACAGGGACACAGGGACATGGGGACACAGGGACACAGGGACATGGGGACACAGGGACACGGGGACACGGGGACACGGGGACATGGGGACACAGGGACACGGGGACATGGGGACACGGGGACGGGGGACATGGGGACACGGGGACACGGGGACATGGGGACACGGGGACAGGGGGACATGGGGACACGGGGACACGGGGACACGGGGACACAGGGACATGGGGACACAGGGACACGGGGACACGGGGACACGGGGACATGGGGACACAGGGACACGGGGACATGGGGACACGGGGACATGGGGACACAGGGACATGGGGACACAGGGACACAGGGACATGGGGACACAGGGACACGGGGACAGGGGGACACGGGGACACGGGGACACGGGGACATGGGGACACAGGGACATGGGGACACAGGGACACAGGGACATGGGGACACGGGGACAGGGGGACATGGGGACATGGGGACACGGGGACACGGGGACATGGGGACACAGGGACATGGGGACACAGGGACACGGGGACACGGGGACACAGGGACACGGGGACACGGGGACACGGGGACAGGGGGACATGGGGACACGGGGACACGGGGACATGGGGACATGGGTACATGGGGATATGGGGACATGGGGACACAGGGACACAGGGATATGCGGACAGGGACACGGGGACACGGGGACATGGGGACATGGGGCTGGGGACATGGTGTGGGTTTGGGGACACGGGGGCGTCATGGGGAACCTTCCTGGGGGCGTGGGGACATCGTGTGTCCCGGCTGTGTTCCCGTGGTGTCCCGGCTGTGTCCCCACGGTGTCCTGGCCATGTCCCCACCGTCCCTGTCATGTCCTGGCCGCGTCCCCAGTGTCCCTGCAGTGTCCTGGCCGTGTCCCCACTGTCCCTGCGGTGTCCTGGCTGTGTCCTGAACGTCCTGGCCGTGTCCCCACCGTCCCCATCATGTCCTGGCCGCGTCCCCAACAGCCCTGCGGTGTCCTGGCCGTGTCCCTGCGTGTCCTGGGCATGTCCCCAACATCCCCATCACGTCCTGGCCGTGTCCCCACCGTGTCCCCATGTGTCCCCAACATCCCCATCACGTCCTGGCCGTGTCCCCACCGTGTCCCCGTGTGTCCCCAATGTCCCCACGGTGTCCTGGCCGTGTCCCCACTGTCTCCAATGTCCCCGCGCTGTCCCCAGGGTTCCTGAGCACGGGGGACCAGGCGGCCAAGGGCAACTACGGCCTCCTGGACCAGATCCAGGCGCTGCGGTGGCTGCACGAGAACGTCGGGCACTTCGGGGGGGACCCGCAGCGCATCACCATCTTCGGCTCCGGCGCCGGCGCCGCCTGCGTCAGCCTCCTCATCCTCTCCCACCACTCTGAAGGTAACCAGGGTCCCCAAACCCATGGGAACGGCCCCAAAACCCACTGGGAACCGCCCCAAAATTCGTATCGGGGTCCCAAAATTCAATGGAAACGGCCGCAAAATTCGTATCAGGGTCCAAAATCCACCTGGAACAGCCCCAGAATTCACTTCAGGGTCACAAAATCCACCAGGAACCACCCCAAAATTCACTTTAGGGTCCAAAATCCACCGAGAACGGCCCCAGAATTGCTTTGGGCATCCCAAATCCTCCATCAAAACCCCTCAGGTCACACCAGGGACCCCAAATCCTCCAGATCTTCCCAAAATTTTACCTGGGGACCCCAAACCAGCCCCGAATCCCCTGGTGGGACCCCACCCCCGTGTCCCCACGACCCCAAACCCTGATGGGACCAACCCCAAACACCCCCCATGGCCCCAAAGCCCGCTCCCCGCTGGCCCCACTGGCCCCGCTGACCCCGCGGCCGGTGTCCCCCAGGCCTGTTCCAGAAGGCCATCGCGCAGAGCGGCACGGCCATCGCCAGCTGGTCGGTCAACTACCAACCGCTCAAGTACACGCGGCTGCTGGCGGCCAAGGTGGGCTGCGAGCGCGCTGACACCGGCGCCGCCGTCGAGTGCCTGCGGCGCCAGCCCTTCCGCGCCCTGGTGGACCAGGACGTCCAGCCCGCGCGCTACCACGTGGCCTTCGGGCCGGTGGTGGACGGCGACGTGGTGCCGGACGACCCCGAGATCCTGATGCAGCAGGGGGAGTTCCTCAACTACGACATCCTCATCGGGGTCAACCAGGGCGAGGGGCTGAAGTTCGTGGAGGACTCGCTGGAGAGCGAGGACGGCATCTCGGCCTCCTACTTCGACTTCACCGTGTCCAACTTCGTGGACAACCTCTACGGCTACCCCGAGGGCAAGGACATCCTGCGGGAGACCATCAAGTTCATGTACACGGACTGGGCCGACCGCGACAACGGCGAGATGCGGCGCAAGACGCTGCTGGCCCTCTTCACTGACCACCAGTGGGTGGCCCCAGCCGTGGCCACGGCCAAGCTCCACGCCGAGTACCAGTCGCCCGTGTACTTCTACACCTTCTACCACCACTGCCAGACGGACGCCCGGCCCGAGTGGGCGGACGCGGCGCACGGGGACGAGATCCCCTACGTCTTCGGGGTGCCCATGGTGGGCGCCACCGACCTCTTCCCCTGCAACTTCTCCAAGAACGACGTCATGCTCAGCGCCGTTGTCATGACCTACTGGACCAACTTCGCCAAGACGGGGTGGGTGGGGGGCGGGGGAGGGGGCGAGGGGGCAGCCGCGCCCCCAGAGCTTGGCCAGGGGTGGGTGGGGGGTTGGGTCAGTGCTTGGGTCAGTGCTTGGGTCAGCGGTTGGGCCAGGGGTTGGGTCAGCGCTTGGGTCAGCGGTTGGGTGGTCGAATGGTTGGTCGGATGATTGCTCAGTTGGATGAAGAGTTGAGTGGTTGGGCGGTCAGTGGGGTGGTTCAGCTGTTGGTCGGTTGATTGGTCAGTTGGGTGATTGGTTGGTCAGTTGAGCAGTTGATTGGTCAGTTGGTTGGTTGGTCAGCTGGGTGGTCAGTGGGGTGGTTGAGTGGTCAGTTGGGTGGTTGGTCAGTTGAGTGGTTGAGTGGTCAGTTGGGTGATTGATGAGTTTTTGGCTGGTTGCTCGATTGATCAGCTGGTCATTGATTGACCCATTGGGTGATGGCTCAGTTGTCGGTTGCTTGGTCAGCTGGTCAGCTGGTCAGCTGGTCACTTGGTCAGCCTCCCAGCCGCTCAGCCGCGCTCTCCCCCCGCAGCGACCCGAACCAGCCGGTGCCGCAGGACACCAAGTTCATCCACACCAAGCCCAACCGCTTTGAGGAGGTGGTGTGGACGCGCTTTGACGGCAAGGACAAGCGCTACCTGCACATCGGCCTCAAGCCGCGCGTGCGCGACCACTACCGCGCCAACAAGGTGGCCTTCTGGCTCGAGCTCGTCCCGCACCTGCACAACCTCCACCAGCTGCCCCACGCCTCCACCACCACCCGCCTGCCGCCGCCGCCCGGCCCCCCGCGCCGCCCTCCGGCCACGCGCCGGCCCCCGGCCCCGTCGCCGCCGCCGGACCGCGACGCCGACCGCGACGAGGACGAGGACGACCCCGGCGGGCGGCGCCGCTTCGCGCCGTTCCCCGGCGACTCGCGGGACTACTCCACGGAGCTCAGCGTCACCGTGGCCGTGGGCGCCTCCCTCCTCTTCCTCAACATTTTGGCCTTCGCCGCCCTCTACTACAAGCGGGACAAGCGGCCGCCGGACCCCCGCGGCGCCGCCGCCGGACCCCCGCGCCGCCTGAGCCCCCCGCAGAGCGGCCGGAGCGCGGCCCCCAATGACCTCTTGGGCCACGCCGGGGGCGCCGAGGAGGAGCTGGTGTCGCTGCAGCTGAAGCACCCCGGGGTGGGGGTCTCGGGGGTGGTCTCGGGGCTGGGGGTGGGGGAGCCCCCCGAGGCCGCGCTGCGCCCCGCGGCCGCCGGACCGCCGGACTACACGCTGGCCTTGCGCCGGGCGCCCGAGGACGTGCCCCTGCTGCCCCCCAACACCATCACCATGGTGCCGGGGGGGCTCCCGGCCCTGCACCCCTTCGGGACCCCCTTCCCCCCCCCCGGCCACAACAGCACCCTGCCCCACCCCCACTCCACCACCCGCGTATAGGGGGGGAGGGGCGGCGGGACCCCTCCCCCCAACCCGGCCCCAACCCCCACCCCCACCTGCGCGCCCGGAATGGACTCGGGGGGGCCCCGACCCCACCCCCATCAGCGCGACCCCCCCCCCCTAAAAAAGCGGGAATCCCCCCCCCCCAAAAAAGGGGGAAACCGCCCTGGGTACCCCCCCCAATATCAGGGGACCCCCCCCAAATCAGGGGAATCCCCCCCCAGGGACCCCCCAATTAGAGGAGGGGGCCCCCCCCCGCCTGCTGCCTCCCCTCCCCCGCCCCGGGTCCGCTGAACATTTTGGGGACCCCCTCCCCGCCCCTCCCCTCCTCTCCCCTCCCCCCCCCATGGACACCTGGGGGTGCTGAGCCGCATGGGGACCCCTCCCCCACCCTGGGGACCCCCCCGCCCCCCCCCCAAAAACGCATGGGAACCGCCCCTCCCCCCACACCCAGCAGGAATTCAGGGGGGGTCGCTCCTCCCCCAACACCTGAGACCCCCCCCGGGACCCCCCCAAAAGGGGCGTGGGGGAGGGGCTGCTCCGCCCCCACCCTGGGGGAGGGGGGGATTTTGGGGACCCCCCCCCCCAAATCGCCGTTGCATGATCCTGACCGGCCGGACCAAAACGAGGCAAAATCCGGCAAAATCTGGCAAAATCCCGGGAATTCGGGGGGGGGCTCCTGTCCCCGCCCCTCCCCCTCCCCTCCAGTTTTTTCCCGAATTTTCGGTTTTTTCGCCGCTTTCTGTACAAAGAAATTTGTGCCAAACGTGGGGGGGGTCCCGGCCCCTCCCCCCCCCGCTGCCCCTCCCCCACTCGGGGACCCTCTCCCCCCGCAAAGGATGCGACCTTTGACCCCCCCGTTGCCGTGGCAACCGATGGAGCGTCGCCATGGAGACCGGGGGAGGGAGGAGCGGGGGATGACGTCACCGTGATGGCATCACCGATCATGTAATGACGTCATCGTGGGAACGTCACCCCTGTGACATCACCAGTTTCCATGGAGACGTTGCTGATGTCACCCCGACAGTGTCGCTGGTTGCCATGGTGATGTCACCCCCCGTGACGTCACCGGTTGCCATGGTGACGTCACTTTCGACGCTGTCACCGGTTGCCACGGCGATGTCGCCCTCTATGACGTCACCGGTTGCCATGGCGATGTCACTGTGACGACGCCCCGGTTGCCATGGCGATGTCACTCTGTGACATTCTCGGTTGCCACGGCGATGTCCCCGGTTGCCATGGAGACGCCCTCCCCCCCTGCGCCCCTCCCCCACCCGAGAGCATCTATTTTTATTCCCGGGGGGGCCGCGTGGGGGGAGGGGCGGGCGGGACCCCCGCGGGGGGGGAGGGGTGGGGGGAGGGGCGGCCCCGCGGGCGTTTTTAAGAAAAAAAAAAGAGAAAAAAGAAAAAAAACCCAAAATTTAACCCGAAACCGGCGAATTTCATGTTCGTGCGCAGCCGCCAGGGGGCGCCAGACGGGGAGCGGTTGCCATGGGAACCGGAGAGGCCACGCCCTCTCCGGGAACGGCGCGATCCCATTGGCTGAGAGGGAACAGGACTGGGACCCATTGGGATGAACTGGGAGGAACTGGGATGGAACTGGGA
This sequence comes from Corvus moneduloides, assembly GCF_009650955.1. Lineage (NCBI taxonomy): Eukaryota > Metazoa > Chordata > Aves > Passeriformes > Corvidae > Corvus > Corvus moneduloides. The sequence goes on along the minus strand of NW_022436877.1, from coordinate 9,875 downwards.
TGGACTGGGATGGATTCGGGTGGACTGGGATGGACTGGGATTAACGTGGATGGAACTGGGACGGACTGGGATGGGCTGGGATGGACTGGGATAAATTTGGATGGACTGGGATGGACGGGGATGGAACTGGGATGGAGTGGGATGGGCTGGGATGGAACTGGGATAAATTTGGATGGACTGGGATGGATTCGGGTGGATTGGGAGGGACTGGGAGGGACTGGGATAAACTCGGATGGAACTGGGACGGACTGGGATGGACTGGGAGGGACTGGGATGGACTGGGATAAATTTGGATGGACTGGGATGGGATTGGGATGGACTGGGATGGAACTGGGAGTAGACTGGGCTCTACTGGGACACCCTGGGGTCGAACTGGGACGCACTGGTCCATACTGGGATGCTCCGGGGATGCCGAGACCCAAACTGGTCCGAACCGGTCCAAACTGGGCCATACCCGTTTCTACGGATCCCAACCGCTCCGGACTGGTCCGAACTGGTCCATTCCGGTCTCTGCCGGCTCCGGGGGTGGGGGAGGGGCGCGGGTGGGGAGTGGACGTGCGTGGGAACCCGCGCGGGGGGAGGGGCCTCGCCCACGCCCCTCCCCCTCCCCCGCAGGGCGCCTGCGCGCGGCCCCCGCGCCTGCGCGCGCCGCCCCTCCCCCCGTCCCCCGCCCCTCCCCCACCCCCTCCTCCTCCCACGCCCCTCCCCCACCCCCCGGCCACGGCGGGACCCGAGCGCCGCGCGCCCCCCGCCCCTCCCCCCCACGCGCCGCGACAGAGCGACCCCTCCCCGCCCCTCCCCCACCCCGCCGGACCCCTCCCCCCTCCCCCCAGCGCGCCCCTCCCCCCACGCGCGGCTCCGAACCCCCCCAAAATCTCCCCCAGAAAAATCCCCGCCGCCCCTCCCCCACCCCGCGGCCGCGGCCCCGCGCGCGGACACCCCGCCCCTCCCCCATCCCCTTCACCCGCCCCTCCCCCACCGCGAGGAGATTTTGGGGAGGGGGGAGGGGCGGGAGGTTTCCCCCCTCCCCCGAAACGGCCCCGGGGCGACCCCGACCCCCCCCCCCACCAACGGCGCGAGTCACGTGATCCGCGCGCGACCCCCTCCCCCACGGGACCATCCCCCCCCCCCCACTGCCGCCCCTCCCCCACTTTAGAGACCCCTCCCCAAATTCCCGCCCCCCAAATTCCCCCAAACCGCCCCAGATTCCCTCAAGCCCCGCCCCCAAACCACCTGTGACCCCCGGGACCCACCCAAAACCACCCGGGACCCCCCCAAAAACCCCTAACCCCCCCAAACTCCCCTCCGAAGGCCCCAAATCCCCCCCAAACCACCCCAGAACTGCCCCCAACTCCATCCCAAACCCCAAATCCCTTTGAACCTCCCCAAAACCCCTTTAAATCCCGCAAAAACCTCCCTAAACTCCTCCGAAACTCCCCCCAAAATTTCCCCAAACTCCGTTTAAACCCCCCCGAAGCCCCTTTAAACCCCCCAAACTCCCCCTCAAGTCCCAAACTCCCCCAAATCCCCCAAAAGCCTCTTCAAACCCCCAAAACTCGCCCCAAACCCCCGTTAAATCCCCTTAAACCGCCCCAAAACGCCCATCGGCTTCCCCCGGACCCTCCTTAAACCCCCCAAAACCCCAGAACTCCCCCAAAACCCCTTTAAACCCCCCCAAAACTCCCCCCAAAACCCCCTTAAACCCCCCCAAAACCCCAAAACTCCCCCCAAAAACCCTTTAAACCCCCCCAACCCCTTTAAACCCCTCCAACTCCCCTCGAAACCCTTTCAGACCCCCCCAAAACCCCCCCAAAAACCCCCTTAAACTTCCCCCCAACCCCTTTAAACCCCTCCAACTCCCCTCGAAACCCTTTCAGACCCCCCCCAAAAAACCCCAAAACTCCCCCCAAACCCCCTTAAACTCCCCCAAACCCCTTTAAATCCCCCCAAAACCCCTTTAAACCCCTCCAACTCCCCTCGAAACCCTTCCAGACCCCCCCCAAAAAACCCCCCAAACCCCCCCCAAGCCCCCCGAGACCCCCCCGAAGAGCGGCCCCATGGCGGCCCTGGCGAGCTCCCTGATCCGGCAGCGCCGGGGGGGGAAGGACGCGCCCCCCCCGCGCGCCCCCGGCCCCGCGCGCGCCCCCGGCGCCCCCCGGCCCCCGTCCCTGTGCCAGCAGCAGCTGCGGGGGCTCGTGGCCAAGGTCCGGGGCTGCGGGCGGCGGAGGAGACCCCGCGAGAAACCCCCCGGTAACCGGGCGGGGGGCGGGGGGCGGCGGGGAGGGGATCGGGGGAGCTTTGGGGTGATTTAGGGGCGATTTGGGGAGGTTTGGGGTGATTTGAGGGGGGTTTGGGGTGATGTAGAGGAGGCTCGGGGTTATTTAGGGGGGTTTGGGGTGATTTAGGGGCGATTTGGGGTGGTTACGGGGGCATTGGGGGAGGTTTGGGGTGATTTGAGTGGGGGTTGGGGTAATTTAGGGGGGTTGGGGGTGTTTTAGGGGTGGTTTGGGGAGGTTTGGGGTTATTTGGGGTTATTTGAGGGGAGTTTGGGGTGATTTAGGGGGATTTGGGGTGATTAGGGGGGATTGGGGTGATCTGGGGGGCTTTGGGGAGGTTTGGGGTTATTTGAGGGGCGATTTGGGATGATTTAGGGGGGATTTGGGGTGATTTGGGGGACTTTGGGGTGGTTACGGGGGGATTGGGGAGGTTTGGGGTGATTTGAGGGGGGTTGGGGTGATTTAGGGGGGATTTGGGGTTATTTGGGGGGGTTTGGGGTGGTTATGGGGGGATTGGGGAGGTTTGGGGTGATTTGAGGGGGGTTTGGGGTGATTGAGGGGTGAGTTGGGGTGGTTACGGGGGGATTGGGGGAGGTTTGGGGAGTCCCGGGGGGGTTTAAAGGGGATTTGGGGGGATTTGGGTTTTTTTGGGGGGATTTTGGGAGGCTTGGAGAGGATTTGGGGGAGTTTTGGGGGGGTTTTGGAGTGATTTGGGGGTTTCGGCTGAGTTTGGGGGGGATTTGGGGAGGTTTGAGGTGATTTGGGTTTTTTGATGGGGCTTTAGGGAAGTTCGGGACGGTGTAGGGGGATTTTAGGAAGTTTGGGGGGGATTTTGGGGGGTCCTGGGGGTCCTAGGGGGGATCCTGCCGAAGGTCCCGGGGTGCGGGAGGAGGAGGAGACCCCGCGGGAAACCCCCGGGATTTGGGGAGGGGCCCTGGAGAGGATTTGGGGAGGTTTGGGGTTTTTTTAGGGGAATCGGGGTTTTTTTGGATGGTTTTGGTTGTGGGGGGTTTTGGGGTGGTTTCGGGGGGTTTTTGGGGTCCCCGTGACCCCTGTGACCCCCCCCCTTGTCCCAGAACCGCAGCTCCGCGGGGCCATCGCGCGGCTCCGGGGGGGCCACGGCCACTTCCTGCACATGGGACTGGACGGGCGGCTGGACGGGACCTGGGAGGAGGCGGGGCCTGGCAGTGAGTGGGCGGGGCCTGGGGTAGGGGGCGGGGCTTAAAGGGAGGAGGCGGGGCCTGCAGGGAGGGGGCGGGGCATGGCAGTGAGTGGGCGGGGCCTGAGGGAGGAGGCGGGGCTTAAATGGAGGGGCGGTGCCTAAAGGGAGGGGGCGGTGCCTAAAGGGAGGGGCGGAGGCTGTAAGAGGGGGCGGGGCTTAAATGAGTGGGCGGAGCCTGGAGGAGGGGCGGGGCTTAAAGGGAATGGGCGGGGCCTAAAAGCAGCGGAAGGGACTTAGATGGGAGTGGGCGTGGCTTAAATGGGTATGGGCGTGGCCTGGCAGCGAGTGGGCGGGGCTTAAAGGGAGGGGGCGGGACTTGAGAGGAAAATGGGTGTGACATGGCCGGGAGTGGGCGTGGCTTAGAGGGAGTGGGCGTGGTCTGGCAGTGAGTGGGTGGGGTTTGGAGGGAGGAGGCGGGGCCTGGCAGTGAGGAGGCGGGGCCTGGCAGTGACTGGGCGGGGCCTGGCGGCGAGGGGGCGGGTCCTGGCAATGAGGGGGCGTGGCCTGGCAGTGACTGGGCGGGGCCTGACAGTGAGGGGGCGTGGCCTGGCCGTGAGGGGCGGGGCCCGGCAGTGAGGGGGCGGGGCCTGGGGAGGGGGCGGGGCTTTAATGGAAGCTTTGGCCTGAAAGGCTGGGGCGGGTGAGGGGTGGTGCCTAAACCGAGTGGGCGGGGCTTGGTGGCAAAGGGGCGGGGTCAGAGGGGGTCGGAGCATTTGGGGAGGCACTGGGAGGGGGTTTGGGGGCACTGGGAGGCACTGGGAGGGGGTTTGGGGGCACTGGGAGGGACTGGGAAGCACTGGAAGGGACTGGGAGGTACTGGGGGGCACTGGGAGGCACTGGGAGGGAGTTTGGAGGCACTGGGAGGCACAGGGAGGCACTGGGAGGGACTGGGAGGCACTGTGAGGGGGTTTGGGGGCACTGGGAGGGACTGGGAGGCACGGGGAGGCACTGGGAGGGACTGGGAGGCACTGTGAGGGGGTTTGGGGGCACTGGGAGCGACTGGGAGGGACTGGGAGGCACTGGGAGGGTGCTGGGAGGCACTGGGAGCGACTGGGAGGGCGCTGGGAGGCACTGGGAGGCACTGGGAGGGCGCTGCTGTGGGTTTTGGCGGTCCCTGGTTTATACTGGTTTATACTGGAATGAACTGGGATCTTTGCCCTGCCCCAGCCCTGTTCAACCTGATCCCGGTGGGGCTCCGGGTCGTGGCCATCCAGGGCACCCGGGCCGGCCGTTACGTGGCCATGAACGGGGCCGGCGTCGTCTACGCCTCCGTGAGTGACCCCAAAGCTCCCAAATCCAGCCCAAAATCCCCACCAGAACCCCCCAAAACCCCCAAAAACCCCCAAAAATCCCCACCCGGGGACCCCCAAATCTACCTTGAGAACCTCCGAACCCTCCCAAAAGCCACCCCAGAAACCCCAAATGCCCCAAATCCAGCCCAAAACCCCCCCGGTGTCCCCCGGTGTCCCTAGGTGTGCCCAGGTGCCCCCAGGTGCCCCCAGGTGACTCCCAGTACATCCCAGGTGCCCCCAGGTGTGTCCCAGGTGCCCCCAGGTGCCCCCAGTACATCCCAGGTGCCCCCAGGTGACTCCCAGTACATCCCAGGTGCCCCCAGTACATCCCAGGTGCCCCCAGTACATCCCAGGTGCCCCCAGGTGACTCCCAGTACATCCCAGGTGCCCCCAGGTGACTCCCAGTACATCCCAGGTGCACTTCACGCCCGAATGCCGCTTCAAGGAGTGCGTGTTCGAGAACTACCACGTGCTCTACGCCTCGGCCCTGTACCGGCAGCGCCGCTCCGGCCGCGCCTGGTACCTGGGGCTGGACCGGCACGGCCGCCCCATGGCCGGGCCCCGCGTCCGCAAGGACAAGGCCGCTGCCCACTTCCTGCCGCAGCTGCTGGAAGGTCAGCGAGGGCCCAGCAGCGGGGAGCCAAAATCGGGGATTGGGGACCCAAAATCGGGGATCAGGGACCCAAAATCCAGGATCAGGGAACCAAAACTGGGGAAGCGGGGACCCAAAATCGGGGATCAGGGACCCAAAATCGGGGATTGGAAACCCAAAATCGGGGATTGGGAACCAAAATCGGGGATCGGGGACCCAAAATCGGGGATTTGAAACCCAGAATTGGGGTTTGGGGACCCAAAATTGGGGATTGGGAACCAAAAACTGGGGATCGGGGACCCAAAATCGGGGATTGGAAACCCAAAATTGGGAATTGGGGACCCAAAATTGGGGATTGGGAATCCCAAAATTGGGGATTGGGAATCCCAAAATTGGGGATTCGAAACCCAAAATTGGGAATTGGGGACCCAAAATTGAGGATTGGGAATCCCAAAATTGGGGAAGCGGGGAGCCAAAATGGGGATTGGGAACCCAAAATCGGGGATCGGGGACCCAAAATGGGGACTGGGAACCCAAAATCGGGGATTGGGAACCCAAAATCGGGGATTGGGGACCCAAAATTGGGAATTGGGGACCCAAAATTGGGGATTGGGGATCCCAAAATTGGGTCCCCAAAATCGGGGATTGGAAACCCAAAATCGGGGAACCCCAAAATCGGGGATTGAGAATCCCAAAATTGGGGATCGGGGACCCAAAATGGGGATTGGGAACCCAAAATCGGGGACCCCAAAATCGGGGATTGAGAATCCCAAAATCGGGAATTGAGGACCCAAAATTGGGGATCCCAAAATTGGGGATTGTAAACCCAAAATCGGGGATCAGAAACCCCAAAATCGGGGATCAGAAACCCCAAAATTGGGGATTGGGACCCCCTGGATTTGGGTGGGATTTGGGTGAGATTTCGGGGAATTTCGGGGGCCCACCCCCCCCCCCCCCCAAATCTGGGGAGGGGTCTTGGCCCCGCTGACCCCCGCCCCTCCCCCACAGTGGCCCTGTACCGGGAGCCGTCCCTGCACGAGGTCGAGGAGCCCCCGGGGACCCCTCCCCCACCGGGGACCCCTCCCCCCCCTCCGGGGACCCCCCCCGGTGACCTCTGACCCCACCCGGCCGGACCTGTGACCTCTGACCTGTGACCTGTGACCTCGGCCAGACCCCCCCAAAAAACCTGCACTGAGACCCCTCGGGGGGGCCCCCCCAAAAAACCCCCGAAAAGACCCAAAAACCCCCCAAAAATCCACCCCAAAAACCCCAAAATCCCCCCCAAATCCGCCCTGGGCACGTGGGGACCCGAGCCCCCCCCACAAGCCACGCCCCTTATTCCTGGCCACGCCCCTTATTCCTGGCCACGCCCCTTTCGTGGCCACGCCCCCTTACGACCCCCACACTGTGCAAGCCCCGCCCCCAGAGCAATAAGGCCCCGCCCCCTCGGCGAGGCCCCGCCCCCTCTGCATGATTGACATCTCCCCCCGCGCGCGGCCTGGCCCCGCCCCCTCAATAAACACCAGTTTGTACCAGTTCGGTCCAGTTTGGGCCGGTTCGGGTCAGTTTGGGGCGGTTTGGGGCCGTTTGGGGTGTGGGAGGGGGTGGGCGGCGAATGTGGGGTTTTTTGGGGGGAAATTCGGGGGTTTTGGGGCACTTTTGGGGCCGATTTTGGGTTCTTGGAGGGGCGAGTTCGGGGGGGGTTGGGGGCAAATTTGGGGGGGCGGGGAATTTTGGGTTGGGGGGCAAATTTGGGGTCTTGGGAGGCAAATTTGGCGTTTCAGGGGGAATTTTGGGGTCTTTGGAGGCAAATTTGGCATTTCAGGGGGAATTTTGGGGGGTCTGGGGCGAATTTGTGTCTGGGAGGGCGAATTTTGGGATTTCGGGGTCGTTTGGGGGGAGTTGGGGTCAAATCTGGGGTGTCCGGGGTCATTTTGGGGTGGGGGAGGGGTCGGGGGCAGTTCCGGGGGGGGGGGGGGGGGGGTGGGGATGGGCTGGAATTCCCCCCCCCGCCCCTCCCCCACATCCGGAGCAGCTGCGCTGCCCCTCCCCCACCCCCCGCCCCTCCCCCACTCCGGCCATGGCCGCCTTCAGCCTCGGCCCCCTCCTCCTCCTCCTCCTCCTGCTGGGCCTCGGTACCCCCGAACCCCCCCCGGGACCCCCCAAAATCCCCCAAATTCACCCCAAAACCCCTCCGGGACCCCCAATCTGCGGGACCCCCAAAATCCCTCCCAGCCCCCCCCCCGGGACCCCCCGAAATCCCCCAAATTCACCCCAAAAACCCCTCCGGGACCCCCAACCTGCGGGACCCCCAAAATCCCTCCCAAAACCCCCCCCGGGACCCTTCAAAATCCCCCAAATTCACCCCAAAAAACCCCACCGGGACCCCCAAGGACCCTCGGGACCCCTCCCCTTTTTGGGACCCTCCCAAATCCCCCCCCAACCCCTTTGAGCCCCCCCCCAATGCCCCCAAAATCCCCCAAATCCCCCCCAAACCCCCCCTAAACCCTTTTGAGCCCCCCCAAATTCCCCGGGACCCCCCAAAATCTCCCAAATTCCTCCTAAACCCCCCCCGAAATCCCCTCAAACCCCCCCAAATGCCCCCAAACCCCTTTGAGCCCCCCCGAATCCCCCAAAATCCCCCAAATCCCTCCTAAAACTCCCTCAACCCCTCCCCAAAACCCCCCCAAACCTCTTTGAGTCCCCCCAAACCCCTTTGAGACCCCCCCAGGCCTCCTCCAATCCCCCAAAATCCCCCAAATCCCTCCTAAACCCCCCCCAAATCCCCCCCCCAAACCCCCCTGGCCCCCCCAAACCCCTTTGGACCCCCTCAGACCCCCCCGAATCCCCCCCGAATCCCCCCCAAACCCCTTTGAGCCCCCCAAGAATCCCTCGGGACCCCCAAAACTTCCGCAAATCCCCCCCAAACCCCTTTGAGCCCCCCGAATCCCCCCAAATCCCCCAAATCCCTCCTAAAACCCCCCCAAACCCCTTTGAACCCGCTCAGACCCCCGCGAATCCCCCCCAATCCCCCCCAAATCCCCCCCAAACCCCTTTGAACCCCCTCAGACCCCCCCAAATCCCCCCCAAATCCCCCCGAATCCCCCCCAAACCCCTTTGAACCCCCTCAGACCCCCCCGAATCCCCCCCCAAATCCCCCCCAATCTCCCCTCAGCCCCCTCCCCAACCCCCCCCTGACCCCCCCCTCTCTCCCCAGCCCGGGGGTCGCCGCCCCCGCCCCTCCCCCCGCCGGGGCCGCTGCTCCGGGCGCTGCTGGGGCCGTACCGGGCCGGGGTCCGCCCGGGGGGGCGCGGGGGGGGCCCCGTGCTGGTCACCGTGGGGCTCGAACTGGCCCAGCTGGTGGGGCTGGTACGGGGGGCTGGGGGGCTGGGGGGTTTGGGGGTGTCTGGGGGAGCTTAAAGGGGTTTGGGGGGGATTCAAGGGGGGTTGGGGGGGTTTTGGGGATTTTTGGGGGGTCCTGGGGGGGTTTTGGCGGGGCCCAAAGGGGATTTTGGGATGTTTGGGGGGGTCCTGGGGAGGTTTTTGGGGAATTTGGGGATTTTTGGGGGTCCTTGGGGGGCTTAAAGGGGTTTGGGGGGGATTCAAGGGGGATTTTAGGGGGGTTGGGGGGGTTTTGGGGATTTTGGGGGGTCCTGAGGGAGTTTTGGGGCAGTTTGGGGGGGTTTGGAGGAGCTCAAAGGGGATTTTGGGAGGTTTAGGGGGGATTTGGGGATGTTTTCGGGCATCCTGGGGGGTTCCTGGGGGGCTTTTGGGGGGTCCTGGAGGGGCTTAAAGGGGTTTGGGGGGGATTTTGGGGGGGGTTGGAGGGGTTTTGGGGGATCCTGAGGGAGTTGTGTGGGGGTTTTGGGGCAGTTTGGGGGGTTTTTGGAGGAGCTCAAAGGGGATTTTGGGAGGTTTAGGGGGGTTTGGGGGATCCTGGGGGGGCTTAAAGGGGTTTGGGGGGGATTCAAGGGGGATCTTAGGGGGGTTGGGAGGGATTTGGGGGATTTTGGGGGGTCCTGAGGGAGTTTTGGGGCAATTTGGGGGGGTTTGGAGGAGCTCAAGTGGGATTTTGGGAGGTTTGGGGGGGATTTGGGGATGTTTTGGGGGGTCCTGGGGGGTTCCTGGGGGGCTTTTGGGGGGTCCTGGAGGGGCTTAAAGGGGTTTGGGGGGGATTTTGGGGGGGGGATTTGGGGGGGGTTGGAGGGGTTTTGGGGGGTCCTGAGGGAGTTGTGTGGGGGTTTTGGGGCAGTTTGGGGGGGTTTGGGGTGGTTTTGGGGGGCTCAAAGGGGATTTTGGGAGGTTTGGGGGGGATTTGGGGGATTTTGGGGGGTCCTGGGGGGTTTGGGGGATCCTGGGGGGGCTTAAAGGGGTTTGGGGGGGATTCAAGGGGGATTTTGGGGGGTTGGGGGAGTTTTGGGGGATCCTGGGGTAGTTTTGGGGCAGTTTGGGGGGGTTTGGAGGAGCTCAAAGGGGATTTTGGGAGGTTTGGG
>NW_022436876.1:114117-169415 GCF_009650955.1 Corvus moneduloides | reverse complement strand
CTGGATGCACGAGGGGAGAGCCCCTCCCAAAGTCGTGTGTGCCGAGTTCAGGAATGTTCCTGTTTGCAGACTGTGTTTCACAGACACATTCCCAGATTGTCCCACAAGAAACACACACACGATCATCATTGCCCCAAAATCATTGCATATTTCCCCCACCCCTTTGCACATCCCTTCTTCTGCCCTGGGGGTCTCTTTGGGGGTCCCTGGTGGTCGCTGACCCCAAAGCCAGCCCTGGCTGCCCGGTGAACTGGTGAAAGTTGGCACACCTGGGCTGGTTGCTGCCTACAGAATCAGCCTTGTGCGGTTCCATGGACAGTGGCTTTTGGAGAAGAAGCATTGTATGAACCCAGCAGGTGCAAACGGTTTTTCATCAGGCAAATTTCCCCTCCTTGGAGGGTTGGGAAGCTTCTCTTCCCTTCAAGCCTTCCTAAGCCTCACTCTGCTCCTTTACTCACATCCCATGAGTTCCTCAGCTGCTTTCACAACCATGTTCTTTACACAGCTCAAAGCAAGTGTCATAAGCACAAGTATTGCTGTGATCCCAGTTAGACTTTGCAAAAGTGAGGCCAACCATTAGTCAGGGAAAATCCAAGTCCTCTAAATATTTTATCCAACCAGTTACTGTCTAACCCTCCCCTTAATTCCCTGCTGGATGCAGCAGCCGATTTTATCCTCTCTATCCGATCATCCAATCCAGCATCACATTTGGAATGTGCACACAACAAGTGTTGCTGTTTCAGTTCAAGAATCCACATACTCCCTGTCCATGTAGCAGCAATAGGGCTAAAGCCAATCTGCTTTGTAAAGTCATTTTAGCTGTGGCTGGCAATTGTTCCTTTATTTCAGCAAACCCCAAAGGAGCTGCATTCCCTAAAGTTTCCATCTGCAGAGCCCAATGGTGTGTGGCTGGTCTGTTCCTAAAGGCAGATCTTTGCCGAGCAGAGATGGATTCTAAAATCCATCCCGCTGTAGTTCCCACACTGGGATGTTTCCAAGTTCCATCCCCTTTAACCTTTCCCCACAGTCGGGTTCCCAGTGGTGACTCCTTGCACGAGGGATGGAACGTTAATACCCCCAGTGTCCATGGTGCTCCTGGTTCTCCCAGGGGCAAACGTGTGCTCCAAATTCCATCCCTTCCCACCCATCCTGGGGCTCCTAAGGATCTGACCGTGTCCTGCTGACACTCTGTGCCTCTCCAAGGCTCGTTGTTTGTTGGCTGAGCCCAGGTGCCCCTGAGAAAGGCAGAATCATTTCTACAAACACAGCCCAGCCTGGGCCACAGCCGGGAGCCGCTGGACCTCAGCATTCCAAACAGCTCAAGTGTCTGTCCCAGGGCAATCCCACTTCTCCTTTGTCCTGGGATCCTTTGGCCTTGACCTTGTTAAATCAGGATATTTTATACCCACCTCTAAGGGGTCCTGTGGGAGGCCTGGGCTCCCTTCCCAGCCCAGACACCCCTGAAGTGGCTGGAAACATTCCCAGAGTCCTGTCTGAGGGTGATTCCATACTGCTGGAATTTGACAGCCCCAGGGGGTATCAGTGCAATCTGTCAGCTGATCAATATTTCCTGAGGTAATTTCCAGATCCGCTTTGGAAATGTTACAATTCTCAGCAGTATTGTTCTGATGTGTCCATGGTAAGGAATATTCTCCTTCCATCCCTGTCCGGGTGCCCTGGGTGCTATTTCCTTCCCACACGTGTTCCCAGATTTTTGTCAAATTGCTGACTGAAGCTCCCCACGGAACTGGATTTTCTGCAGAGGTTGGTGTTGGCAAACAAGCTGTTACAGGGGTTACATTCTGTCATCTGCCAACATCTTGCACTGACTTTGAAAACCGCATTTCCCTTCCCAGAAGCCAGGAACATCGTTTCTATTATTATTATAGATACACAATTATTGATCATCTTCATCTAGATCCAATAAATAGCATCCCCTTAGAAAATCATATTCAATACCTAAAACAATAGGATTTATGTCAAAACCCCAAACTCCACGGTGTCAGTCTTGTTTCTGCTGTGTTTAATGTGTGCTCGCTGGTTTTACCCGCATGTGATGAACCCCGAGTTTGATTCCTTCTACCTTGAGTGCAGGGTAGGTTACCAGGAGGACTTGAGATGGTCCCTTCCACTTTGGCTGCATTGTTCCAAAATTCCAGGCTCTGATGCACACCGCATCTCCTGGTTGGAAAGGATGTACAGGCGAGTCCAGCCCCAATGATCTGTTGAGAACCATGCACCTTTTAAGGCTTACAAAAGTTAGTCCCAGTGCTATTAAATATTCATTTCAGCAAAACTTCTGAGCCTTCCCTTGTCTTGTTGGTGCCACATGGGAAAGCTTCTGGCCATCCAGAAAAAGGATCCACCAATGCCAAAATGTGCCAGTCCCCCTTCTGCCTGGGCAGTTCTGCAAAATCAGCTGGCCAAAATCACGTGGTGATTCCCATTTAACGAGCCCTGGAGGCAGCCTTCTTCCTTCAAAACCAATCACATCTTTCTCAACAACTGATCTATTGTTTTTTGCAATTTTTGTGCTTACTAGATGCCTTTGTAAACTGGCCACCATATTCTCCATTTCCTCACGTGTTTCCTGATGTTTTAGTTCCATTATACATTAATTGTGGAGCTACAATTACCTGCCCACACGGGGTTACCAATCACCTGCTGGGATTTTCCGTAGCTGCTGCTGCTGGGGCTGACTGCCTGTCCTGATCACTGGAATCTGGTTTCACTTGCAGAACATTCCAGTTTTTGCTAGGTATTAGTGCAAGGAGAGCTTTTTCAGCACCCTCTTGAGCTGTTTGGTCAGCCAATGGATTCCCTGGATTACCTGGGGAGTCTCCAAACCCATGGGCTTTACAAGGGCATCAGGGCCACTTCTTTTGGCTTTGGCACACTTTGCAGTAGGTGACTGATTTCTTTTTGTACTCACTGGAGACCTCTGTGCCCTTTCCTTCCATGTGGCTCCCTGGGCGTGTATTATTCCAAACCCAGAGTTCAAATCAGTCCATATGGTCACCCTTTGTCCTTCAGGGATTTCTAGGAAAGGTCATTCATCTGCTTTTTGTGCTGCTGTGTTCAAAGCTAAAGCCTGGCCTTCTATGACCTGGCTCGAGGTTCCCACTGCACACCCAGCTGCCCGTTTCCCATCCGTACCATGCTGCTCCCACCAGGGTGCAGGTCCAGTGCTGGCTCCTGCATGGGATTGCTCTCGAGGTTCCAGAGTCTGCCAGAACACACTTGTTCCATGGATGCCAGGCAGTCATGGCACAAAGACTCCAAGCCTTCTCTTAGAAGGGACTCGAACACTTCCCTGTTCCAACCTTGGGGACCTTGAACCAAACCCTGCAAAGCTTTTGCTGCACCTTACAGGCAGGTCAACAGTTTACACCAGGAAAGGAAAAGGAAAAGGGAAAAGGAAAGGGAAAGGGAAAGGAAAAGGAAAAGGAAAAGGAAAAGGAAAAGGTGCCTTTATCTGACCAGGAGTCTTTCTCTGATTTCCTTTGGAGCAGGGATCAAAGGTTCTCCCCAGAATCCTTCAGTGCTGCCTGCAGGTGCTGCCATCCCTCAGATCTGTTGGAATTCCAGAGGATGAGGCCACGGGGTGTCCCAACGGTGCCTTGGTTCCATGGGCCCCGCAGTGTAACCATGGTGTCCTTGGTTCTGCAGTGTCACAATGGACCCTTCATTCCATGAGGCCCCCCAGTGTGGCAATGGTCCCTTGAGTCCATGAGGCCCCACAAGGTCCCAATGGTGCCTTGGTTCCATGGCCCCGCACTCTCACAATGCTCTCCTTGGCTGCACAAGGTCCCGTAGGGGCACAAGGGTCTCTTTGGTCCAGAGACCAGGGCAGAAGGGTTCCACAGGGCCCCAGAGTGTCACAAGGATCTCTTTGGATCTGCAGTGTCAGAACTGACCCTGGGTTACACGAGATCCTCCTGTGTCCCAAGGGCTCGTTGGTTCCACAGGGCCTGATTCTCTGACACATCAAAGATGGTGTTGGACAGTTTCTATTTTCCCGCAGTTTGGTGACAAAAGGAGCATGCTGGGCAGAGCACGGAGATGCTGCTGCTGTCTGCTCAGGGGAAAGGCCCAACAAGGCTGAGGGGCTGGGAGGCTGCTGGAAGGGCCGTGCCCCACATGGTGCAGCTTTCCTGGGAGCGAGGGAACAGCAGCAGAGACACGCACTGCCCCACAGAGCAGCTGGGCACGGGGACACTGGGCATGAGGAGGAGGAAATGTCCCTCCCAGGGCAGCGCTGGGGCAGGAGAAGCACCCAGAGGGAGGATGAGCTCAGGGCATGTGTGTGTGCCCAAGGCACAGAGGGTGAGGCTGGGCACAGCTCAGGCCAGGGCTGGCAGTGGCAGGGCAGAGCTGGTGGGGCAGCGAGATGGGAGTGTGCAGCCTGCAGGGACACAGCAGCAGCTGTGGGACAGCGCAGGACAAGCTGTGCTGGCCATGGCCAAGGGCCCTGGCAGGGCTGGCAGTGCCCAGGAGAAGCCAAGCCTTGGTGCCCTGGGGCACAGCAGCATCTGGGCCACCAAGGGCTGGGAGGAGACACCTTGTCCTGAGGCCCTGGGGCCTCCTGGCACAGCCCCAGCAAGGCTGGGCACTGTCAGCCCCTTGTCCTGCCCTCAGCATCCCCCCACATCCCAGTGGCCTCAGGGATCTGCTGGAAGGAGTCCCTGGGGAGCCTTGGTCAGGAATGGCCCTGGGGGCTCCTCGATGCTCCCAGGGACTGCAGGGCTTTCAAAGGACTTTGGCTTTGGCTTTTGCCTGGGAGTCTCTGAGAGCTTTGTGCAATCCTGGCCCCCAGTCATCTGCTCTAATGAGTCCCTGGAGATTCTTTGTCAGTAACAACACTCACTGGGGCTCATTAATGCTTTGAGATACTCAAGGGTAATTAAAGTACCTCTTTTTGACACTGAGTCTCTGAGAGGTTTGTGCAGTCATGGTCCCCAATTATCTGCTTTAATCAGTCCCTTGAGAGCCTTGGTCATTAACAACAGTTCATTAATGCTTCAAGGTACTTCTGGTTTTTCTAAGGTACTTTCATTTTTCCACACTTGAGTCTCTGAGAGGTTTGTGCAGTCATGGTCTCCAGTCCTCCGCTTTAATCAGTCCCTTGAGAGCTTTGTACTGACACACATGTATTGGCAGCCACTGAAGAATTCCCTGCAGCCACCCCAGCAAAGGGGGAACCTTTGGTGCCCGGCCAGGCCGTGCCATGCCCAGCTCTGGCAGCATCCCCCTGGCTCTGGACTCACCTGCACACTGGGCGTGGAGTGTGTCTTTGGAGAAGGTGCCAGAATCAAAGGCCATCATCTTCAGCTGCTGCTGGCCAGCTCCAGGAAGAGGTTGTCCTTGGTGTCTCCAGCAGCAGCAGCCCCACCTGCTACAGCTTCTCCAGGGGCTCCTTCTCCTTCCCTGGGGCCACACCAGGCTCTCAGGGTTCTGCCCAGGGCCCCAGCCATCTGTGAACCAGACAAGCAAAACCAGGAGGGATGGTGGCCACCAGTGCTTGCCAGAGCAGGCCTCCAGCTCAGCTGCAGCCCAAGAGCTGCGTGTTCCCTTCTGATGCTCCCTGCTCACAGCTACAGGCAGGACAAAAGAGTCTGCTTTGCTTTGCCACTGATTGCCAAGAGATGGGTGGGACTGTTACCTGCCAGGCCCCTTGTCTTGGGGTGACCTTATGATGTGTATCCCATATCACTGCCTATGCCCAGAAATTAATTTCTGTGGCTTTGTATGCCTCTAAATTGAGCCTGAGAGGGGGAAGGAAAAACTGAGAAAAACTTCTTCAAAGCAGTTTGCAGCTTGTTCAAGGTCACACACAGATAGCAATTGGTTTTCCCAGCTGTGGCAGGGCAGGGAGGAAGCACCTGGCTTGCTGTTCCCCGAGGACAATTTTTTGGCCAGGGGTTCAGCTGCTTTTTCTCTGGAGAGAGACTGAGAGTTGAATTTTTCCTTCCCTGGAATTTCAGATTTTCTCCCTTTTCTACTGGACTGCTTGATTGCTTTAACATCAGAGCACATCGGGAGGACTTTCCACTGGGCACAGAGGGCCTGGCCCTGGGCCAAGTCCCAGCTCCGAGGAGACCAAAGGGAGGACTCGAACATTTTCCCAGGTTTTTTCTCCACAGCGAGAGATTTTATTATTTAGCATTATTATCCTTTTCCCATGTGTTTGTTAAATAAAAAGCTTTATCTCTTTCACTTTCCTTTGAGGAAAATTTATTTTTTCCTGAACCTGGTGGGGGAGGGGTGGTTGTGCCTTCTCTCAGAGGATATATTTCTAAATTTGGCCAAACCGGAACACCCCTGGATCACACTGTGCCCGTGGGTCTCTGCCATCCTCTAGGGCACATGAACACCCTGCAGCCAAGGCTCACTGAAGAGCTCTTCCAAGGACGGCCTGGCCAAGGGCTGCATGGACAAGCACCTCTTCAGAACATCCTGGCACTCTGGGCAGAGAAACCAGGAACCATCAGGCAGCTGCAGAAGGATCCCACCCGCTTTGCCCCCCGCTCCCGTGCCCAGGCCATGCTGGCTGTGCCCAGAGCTGTGCCTAAACTTGCCCATGCATTCTGTGCTTTGGAGGGCAGCAGGAGAGCAGGACATGTGCCACCTGCTCAGAGCTGCCAGAGCGGGATGCTCCTGAGCCCGCTGCTGCCTCCCAGCACTGCTATTCCCCCCGTGCCGCAGAGATGAGGGATCCACACAAAAGGAACCAGACCAGGAGCCCACACTTTCATTGCCTGCCAGAAATGGGTCTCATTTTGCTGTGCATTCCTTTCCTAGCAGGTGTTACCTATTAAAAACAAGAGAAAAAAGAAAAGAACCAGAAAAAGTATGAGATGGAAACAAAACCCAAATGTGGAGTGAAAAGTCTTCTGCAACTTTGGATTCAGAGGTGATTGATATTTTTGTAAAGAGAACTCAGTTATTTACCTTTTTTTTTGTTTTGTTCAGTACTTACATTGTTTTCACTCCATTCCTTTCCTTCCTTCCTTCCTTTCTTCCTTCCTTCCTTTCTTCCTTCCTTCCTTCCGAATTCCTTCCGAATTCCTTCCTTCCTTCCGAATTCCTTCCTTCCCAAGCCACTTCTCACCCCATTGACGAGGTGCAAAGCAGCAGGATCCCCTCCCAATTGGGGTCTTCTCACACTCCCAAAATGTGGGGACTTCACCTCAGCCCCCCAAGTTACGGGGGATTTATGGCACCTTCCCCAAATTCACTGCAACCTCCCAGAAGCCACTTAGAGGCCCCAAAATTGTCAAAAACCAGCAGGAGCCTCCCCAAAAGCGGTTCCTGCTTTCCCTCCCTGGAGTGCCCCACTCCAAGTGCTCAGACCACCCCACCCCCCCCATCCCACCCCATCCCCATCCCATCTCATCTCATCTCATCCCATCCCATCCCATCCCATCCCATCCCATCCCATCCCATCCCACCCCTCCTGGACACCAATTCCCCTTCTGTGGTTCCTGACTCCCCACAGCTGGGGCTTGGGGCTGATGGATCGAGCCATTTGGGGCTGCCATCGACACATTGGGGCTGGCATTGAGTTTATTGGAGGCACCCGCTCAATCCCTCCATCCCAAATGGGAGCTTGGAACCTCTCCTCAGCCCTTGCTGTGCCCATGGGCTCACCTCAAGTCCCATAATGAGAGCCAGGGCCCCACAGCCCATTCAGAACCTCTCAACATTGCCAGAAACAGCAGCATCCTTCCCAAAATGGGCTCCCCGGCTCCCTGACAATAGGTCCCCCTTCCAAGCACCAGAGCCCCCCTCTCAGAACCCCTCCCTAAGCATTGGGAGGACCCCAAAACTGCCTCAGGAATGGGACATACCCTGCAATCCCTTCAGGAATGTGGGATACCCCAGAACCCCCTGAGGAACAGGGTCCCCCCGGCCTCATCATGCGCAGCCTTCAGCTGTCTCAGCCAGAGCCCATCCTGCCCTCAGCAGCCCCAGCCCAGCCCAGCCCAACCCTCCTGGGCAGGAAGCCCCAATGGCTGAGCCGGCCTGGGACACTTCCAGGGATGCGGGGGCAGCCGCAGCTTCTCAGGCCAGCCTGTGCCAGGCCCTGAGCGCCCTGCCAGGGAACCATTGCTGCCCCACATCCCATCTCAGCCTGCCCTCGGGCAGCGGGAAGCCGTTCCCTGGGGCCCGGCCCCGCAGGCCCTTGGCAAGAGTCTCTCTCAGCCAGCAATTGCTGCTCCTCCCTGCTGCGGGACTCAAGCTGCAAGGTGATTTTCTGCCGCTGGCCCCGGCCCAGCCCTGAGCCAGGGCCAGGACCTTGCCCTGGAGCTCTGCAGGCGCTGCGTTTGTGCGGCTGCAGCGCAGCAGCCGCAGCTCGGAGCTGCCCTTTGTGTCCCCACCGGCAGCTGGCAGAGCTGGCGGGGCCGGGCCAGGGCCGGGCCAGCCCCGGCCTTCCCGGCTCTGGGACACAGCGGCGGCAGCCCCAGCCTTCCAGCCCTGCACACGCTCCCACACAAGCCTCCAGAGCCGCGGCCAGGCAACGCAACTGACTGGCCGCTGGCCCCCCAGCCTGGCCTGATGGCCATTCCTCTGCCCACACCTTGGCCAAGCTCCCCTTGGCCACCTCCTGAGCCACAGTGCCACAGACAAGTGGCACATACACGTACAGAGCTCTGCCCAGAGCTGGCAGGGAACGTTCATTAAACATAAAAACCACCAAGAAAAAGAGAACTGCCCCCAGCAGAGCTGTTCCCTCCTGCAGTAGTTACACCTGCACACCCACAGCGCCTGAGACTGCAAGCAATGAGCATTCCCTGGGCACATGTGCAGCCCAAGCAGCTCGAGGACAGCCTTGCAGCAGGACTGCTCTCAGCTGAGCCAAAAAGGCCCCTCTGGCAGCTGCAGGGCCATTGCAAAGGGCAAGGGCCAGAGCCTGGGCCCACGGGGGAGCAAAGGGCTCTGAATTCCCCTGCCCTGGCACAGAAACCCTGTTCCCAGGCTGCTTCCCACACAGGATTCCTCTGCAGGACTGCGGAAAGCTGAGAGGCAGCTCTGGCTTCTCCACTTCTCATGTGCTAAAGCTGCCTGGCAGAAGAAATGGAGGGACAGCTCTGGTGGCACAATCCCTCCCGGCCCAGGGCACAGCGCTGGGAAGGTCTTTCCGTGCCGAGGCTTTGCTGCGGCCAAGGAAAGCTCCTGGCTCAGGGTCACCTTTCCTGCTGGGCCAGACCCCCCGAGTGGCCCAGCAGCAGCAGAGAATTCCAGCACAGCCCCGGCACGGGCAGGGCGACCCTGGGCGGGCTGCGGGAGCCGGCAGCGCCTGAGCTCAGAGCAGCTGAGCCCGGGGGCTCTTGGCCAAGGCTGAGGCCCAGCGAGCATTTCTCAGGTCGCAGGGCGGCCTGGAAAGGTGCTGGGGGGGATAATTCACCTCCCAGTGCGGTCCCAGTGGCTCCCAGTATTTCCATGTCCGTGGTCCCAGCGCTGCTCCCAGCCCTGATCCGTGGGGATGGGAATGTCCCGCTCCCTTCCCGGGGCAGGGTCACACCTGAGCCAGGTGTGCAGGGCAGGACCTTGCCCTGAGCCCAAGCCCTGTCCCCCCTGCAGGATCTGCTTCCCATCGGCCTCTTCCTCCTGCGGCCCCAAGCCCAGCTCGGTGCTGAACGAAGGGCGCTGGGCTGGGGTCATCCCCCGGCGGGGGCTGCGCACCCCCTCTGCCCCCTCCCCAAATTCCCTCCCGGGGCAGCAGGGGCTGGGGCAGGAGCCCTGTGGGCAGGGAACACGGGGTGACACCGGGATGGGGGGGAGTCACACATGCTCTGGGGGGACACACACAGCCCCTGGGGACCTCCCCTCACCTTCTCCCACAGATCCAGGAGGATGAACCCCAACACAGAGTCCCTGACCCACAGCAGGATTTTGGGAGTGGGGTCTGGTGGCAGCTTTGGGGATCTGGGGGAGAGGTCACAACTGCCCTAAAACCCCCTCCCAGCCCCACAGCCACTCCCAGACCCCTCAAACCACCCCACAGCTCCCCACCAGGACTCCCCCAACCCCTCCCTGCAATAGAAATGGCCCCAAGAGCCACCAAATCCCCTCCCCATCTCCCCCAACACCCACCCAAATTTTCTCCAAGCCACAGAGCCTTGCCAACACCCCAAAACTCCCTCACAGACTGCCCCAAAAGCCCCCCAAACCCCTCCCAGCACCGTAAGTGGCTCCAAGGGCCACGAAAGCCCCTCCCAGTCCCCCAAGGAGCTCCTAGACCCCCTCCCACCCCCCATGGCACTGACCAGGACAGGCTGGGGGACAGGAACATCCACAGCCCAGAGCAGCTTGGGCACTTCAGCAACGATTTGGGCACTTTGGGGGGGACACCCCAAAGGGGGAGACCCAGGCCAGGGACTGGGACAGACAACTGGAATTCCTGGAGAACAGACGGGCTCAGGTGGACATGTTCTGCCAGCACAATTGTGAGACTGTGGTCCCAGTCTGCCTGGGTTCGTGGCTCCACAACACTCAGATCCTCCCGAATATTCCTCTGAACCCCAAATTCATCCCCGAATTCCGGTAAAATGGTGCAGTTTTAGATGCCTTTGTATAATTTCTTTATTTTTACTCCACTTTTGGTTGTTTCAGTGGGATTAACACAGAAATTACTTAGACTGCAGAAGATCTCCAAGATCATCCAGGGTTGCTTGATACCACCAGAAGAAACAATTGGACAGAGCAGATGAAAATTTTAGGGTGTGAAGTTAAAAAATCAGCTCTTCCCAATGAATTTCCAATGTTGATCTGAGTCCCGATGGATGTTCCTGCCCCTGCATTCACCCAGGTGCCTACAGGGATCCAGGAGAACGTGGAGAGCACCAGCCAGGGGTCTTCCCAACATGGATCACAGGGAATGTGGGTCACCAGCGCTCTGCCAAACGTGGGTCCTCTGATGGGGGATGGAGTTGGAGCAGAGGACAAAGCTCTTCCCGCAGTCGGGGCACTCGCAGGGCTTCCCTTACCGGTGCCTCCGTTGGTGTCTGGTCAAGTTAGAGCTGCTGGAGAAGCTCTTCCCACACTTGGGACACTCATAGGGCCTCTCCCTGGTGTGGATGCGCCGGTGGGTGACGAGGACAGAGTTGTACCTGAAGCCCTTCCTGCAGTAGGGGCAGTGGAAGGGCCTCTCATCCGTGTGAATCCACCGGTGCCGGAGGAGATGGGAGCTGGTCTGAAACCTCTTCCCACACTGGGGACACTCGTAGGGCCTCTCCCCAGTGTGGATGTGCTGGTGGGTGATGCGGTGGGAGTTGTACCTGAAGCCCTTCCTGCAGTAGGGGCAGCGGAAGGGCCTCTCCTCCGTGTGAATCCGCTGGTGCAGGAGGAGAGTGGAGCTGGTGTGAAACCTCTTCCCACACTCAGGACACTCGTAGGGCCTCTCCCCAGTGTGGATGCGCTGGTGGCGGATCAGGCTGGAGCTCTGGCTGAAGCTCTTCCCACATTCCCCACACTCGTAGGGCCTCTCCCCAGTGTGGATCATCTGGTGGTCGATCAGGCGGCATCTCCACCTGAAGCTCTTCCCACATTTCCCACACTTGTGGGGCTTCTCCCCATCATGATGCTGCTCATGAACCACCAGCTCTGACCTCTGGCTGGATCTCCGGCCCCTTCCCGGCACAGGGTGGGTCTTTCCTCCTCAGAGCACCCTGGGCTGCGTTTGCAGCCCCTCCTCCTGCAGGATCTCCGGGGCTTTTCCTCCCCATTGGATTCCTGCACCATGGAGCCTCTCAAAACGGCCTCTTCCACCAGGTTCTGCCGTGGGGATTTGTCCTCCCTGGGCTCCGTGCTCAGCTCCTTGTCTGGGGAGGAAGGACAAGGAGAGGATGGGATTTGCCTCCGTGCTACAGGGAAGGAGAAGGAGATCCCCCCAGTCCGTCCCCGGCAGGACGGCGTCGGCAGCGGGGTTGTCCTGCAGCCAGGGGCGATGCTGGGCTGGGAGATGGAGCAGGAGAGAGGGGGAAAGGGGCACTGACTTCCTCCTCACCTGCCTGGGGGTCCCGGGGCATCTTCCTCTTCCTCACAGCCTCCTCCTCCATCTGGCCAAGGGCTGGGAATGGGAAATCCTGGTTTGGGGAGAAACAAGGGATGAGTGTGTTGGGTTGGGGCTTTCTCCTGCCCAAGTCCACCTCTAGAAGTCACCAGTGTCCATAAAAACCAACAAAAATTGACAGTGAGTCAAAAAAAAGCCTCCAGGAGTTCCCCCTTTCCAGTCTCCTCACGTTGGGGGTCTGGGGGTCCCCCTTTTCAGGGCTGCTGGGGGTCCTGTGGGTCCTGGGGATCCCCCTCTCTGGGGTCCTGCTTAGGGATGCTGGGGGGTTTTGGGGATCCCACAGGCCCCTTTTTTCCTGATTCTGCTTTGGCTCCCAGAGGTCCCAGAGTCCCCCTCTTCAGCCTCCCTCCACTCCAGGCACTTGGGGCTTCCCCTCTCCTCACCGCCCCTTTCAGGGACAAGGAGTCCCAGCCCCGCCTCATCTCCAGGCGCCCCCACCCCTCCAGGCTGTTGGGGGTCCCTCAGCTCTGGTATCGTCCCTGTCTGCTCTCCCCACTCCAGGGGTCCCGTGTTCCAGCCCTCAGCTCTCCTGGGGATCTGCAAAGCCAATGTCCCACCCCGCCAGTACCAGGCGATCCTCACATGGACCCCCCAAGACCCCCAAGGGGCAATTATGGCTCAGCTTTGGAGTCCTGCAAGATCCAGATATCCCCTCTGGCACAAAAAATCCCTCCCAGGGACATGCAAGGACATCTGGGGCTCGATTCCAGAATCTGCAAGCTCCAAACACCCCTCCAAAAAAACCCCTCTGGTGACCCCCCGATAGATTTGGGGTGAGCTCCCCCTCCCCGCTCACCTGCAGGATGGGGGGGAAGATGCTACCGGGGCTGGGGGTGCTGCGGACACAGTGGGCGGGCGGTGGAACCTCGTGGTTCTCCAGCTCCTCCTCCTCCTCTCTCCCTCCTCTTCCTCCCGCTCCTCCTCCACTCCCACCCTGCCCCCCCCTTTCCAACCTCCTCTGCCCCATGGCTGCCGCAGCACCGGCTGCTGTGTGGGGGGAGCCCCTGATGTCCCCGGGATGGACAGGGGGGTTGGGGACCCCCCCAGTGCAGATCCCTCCCTTCCCCAGAGCCCCAGGGAATCGCTCCAGGGCTCAGGTGCTGGGGGACAGGGCAGGACCCCCATGGAACCGCTCTTCTGCTGTCCCAACCCCACCTTTCCCTCCCCTATCCTCCCCTTTCTCAGCGTTCCCCCAATCCACAGCCCCATTCCAGCTCAATTTGGGTGTCCCATCCCCCTCCCGCTTTGTTTGGGGGTCCCAGCCCCCTCTCGCCCCCCCTTCTGCACCTTCCCCATCCCCAATCCTCACCTCCCCTCCCCTAGCCTTGGTTCTGGGGGTTCCAGGCCCCTCCTGCTCACTTTGGGGGTTCCATTCCCCATTTCGCTCAATTTGGGGTCCCAGACCCGCCCCCCTTCTCACCGCTGACCCCGCGGCCCAGGGGGCTCCCAGCACCACCAGTGCCACCAGTGCGGCCCCAGCTGCCCCCACACGCCCCATGCCCAGCGCCGGGCGGTGCCCACAGCCCCAAAGCAGCCGCGCTGTGCCCTGGGGGGGCCCCCAGAGCGGCCCTGCCCCGCACGGCACTGGGAGCACCAGTCCGGAGCAGTGCGGAGCGCGGGCGGGCGGCATCAGCCGTGCCCGGGCAGGGCCGGGCCCCGCGGGGCTCCCGCCCGCACTCGGCCCCCGCCGGGACAGCGCGGGGGGGCCCGGCCTGGCCGCCCCCACCTCCCCCTCCCCAAATTCCGCTCCGGGGGGCGCTGGGGGCGGGGGGGGCTCAGCTGGGGCCAGAGCTGCCGGAGCCACGTGTCCCCCGCTGCCAGCACCACCCCCTCAGGATTAGGGGTGCCCCCAAACTCCCTCAGAGCTGCCGGATACCCCGCAGGCCCCTGAGGAGTGGGGTCCCCCCGGCCTCATCATCCCCAACCTTCGGCTGCCTCATCCCAGGCCCCATCCTGCCCATCCCCCTCCGCCACACTTCATCCCACACCCCAATCCACATCCCACCCTTCCCGGGCCCCATCCCGCCCCATCCCATTTCTCCCGGCAGCCGCCACCGCGACCCCCAAAACCCCGCGTGCCGGGGACTCCCCAATATCCCCCAAGGGGCATTTGCGACTCACATTTGGAGCCCTGCAAGATCCAAACATCCGCCTCACCCCCCGCCCCACCAAACCTCCCTTCCCCAGGAACCAACAAAGATATTTGGGGCTCGGTGCTGGAGTCCTCCAAGCTCCAAAAATCCCCTCTCCCAAAACAACCCCAGCGACCGCCCAAGATATTTGGGGCGAGCTGTCCCTCCCTGGTCACCTGCGGGATGGGGGGAGCGCTGCTCCAGAAGAGCTGCGGACACAGAGAGCGATGGATGCACGTGGAGGCTCCTCTTCCTTCCTCCTCTGCCCCGCCTCTTCCTCCCGCCCCTCCCCCTTTATCCCTCCTCTTCCTCCCGCTCCTGCTCCTCCATCCGTCCTCCGTCCAGCAGCTCCGCTGCCGTCCCCAAACCTCGGGCTGGACCGTGGGGTCTGGGACACAGCCCCGTGCTGGGGGGCAGAGCCGCTGCTGAGGCCATCGCTGTGTCCGGGGCATCCTTTGTGCCCCTCGTGCAGCTCCAGGCTCCCGAGGGCTCCCCGAGGGTTTCTGTGGCTGTCGCTGCTCCCCAAATCTGTCGCGTTTAATGCCCAAGCGCGGCAGCCCCGTGCCCTGTGGCAGCAGCCGGTGCCGGGACACAGCCCCGGGAGCTGCGCTAATGTCCGGCCGTGCCCAGGAGGGACTGAGGGGAGGGGACTTCATAAGGATCCCCCCTCTGCGCCCCTGGCTGCGCACGGAAAGGTTCTTTAGTGCATGGGAGCGGTTTTCCGGGATTTCTGGGCTCGGCGGGGTCGAGGCGGCGGCAGCGGGAGCCGCCGGGCCCCGCCCGTGGGGGCGGCCGGGCTGGAAAAGTGCGCGGGGCCCCAGCGCGGTGCCCGAGGGCGGAGCGGAGCTGACGGGAACAACCCCCGGAACCCCCCGGTGCCCGAGGGCTGAGCGGAGCTGACGGGAACAAGCCCCGGAACCCCCCGGTGCCCGAGGGCTGAGCGGAGCTGACGGGAACAACCCCGGAACCCCCCGGTGCCCGAGGGCTGAGCGGAGCTGACGGGAACAACCCCGGAACCCCCCGGTGCCCGAGGGCTGAGCGGAGCTGACGGGAACACCCCGCTCGTCTCCGCCGCTCGAAGCCGCTTCCCCGGCTGCCGCCGCCGCCCGGCCCCGGCGCGGTCCCGCGGGGTCGCCGCTCTTCGCGCAGCTGGAGGGCTCGATCCGAGCCGCGCCCCGCCCGTCCCTCGCTGCGGCTCTTTCGGTGACACGGAGCGCCCGAGACCCCGCGCTGCTGCCCCGACGCTCCCTCGGTGCAGCTCTTTCAGTCGCTGCGCAGCCGCCACTCCCCGTGCATGTTCTTCTAGAATTTATTATTCTCTTCTCCTTCTTTTACTTCCATTCGCACCTCCCAGTCCCACGCCCTTCCGCTGCGGCTCTTTCACCGCCGGGCTCCTCGCCGGTCTCTCGGTGCAGCTCCTTCAGTGCCACGGGCCGGCGGAGACGCCCCTCGGTGCGGCTCTTTGATTGGATTTTCTTCTTTTCTCGGGGTTTTCTCTCCGTTCCCAGCTCGCCCGTCCCGCGGAGCGGCTCCTTCAGGGGCCCGGGGCGGCACCGAGCCCTCGGGGCGGCTCCAAAGGGCCCCGCCCGCCGCCGCTGCCCGAGGCCTCCCCGCTGCTGCCGGGGATCGGACACCGCAGGCGGCCCCGGCCCCTTCCTCTTCTTCCTCTTCTTCCTCTTCTTCCTCTTCTTCCTCTTCTTCCTCTTCTTCCTCTTCTTCCTCCTCGCTGCTGCCGGGATTCAGCCCCCGCCGCCGCCCGGCTCCTTCTGCCGCTCCTGCCCGGCACGAAGCGGCGGTGCCGCTGACGGGGCCGGAGCGCGGCTGCCCCGCGACTGCCCCGCGCCTCAGGGCCGGGCCGGGGAGTGACCGCACGGCTGGGGAGGGACCCCCCGCTGTCCAGGGCAGGGACTGTGCCCATGGGAGGGACCCCCGCTGGCCAGGGCAGGGACTGAGCCCATGGGAGGGACCCCGCGCCGGAGCAGGGAAGGATTCCTGTCCCCGAGGGGGAAGCAGCGGCACGAACTGACCGCGACTTCCATCCCTTCTCCCTGCCCCGCTGGGCACAGCAGGGAGGAGCCGGGGATAAAGTGAACTCCGTGAAGGAGAAAGAGGTCGCGGGAAGGTTCTTTTCCAGGGTTTATTTTATTCCTCACTCTCCTGTTCTGATCCGCTCCGTCCCAAATCCAGTTCATCTCCCCGCGTCGGGGCTCTTGTGGCCGCGATGGCGATCCCTGAGTGAGCTCTCCCTGCCCTTACCCCGAGCCACGAGGACTCGGATCTGTTCCAGTTCCGTGCAATTCACGGGCATTTGGGGCAGCTGGAGCGAAGCAGCTGGAAAGCACAGCGGGCTCGAGAGGGACTCAAGCAGGGCAGGAGCCGGGGCTGCCCCGAGGGAGCTCTCCCAGCACGAACCTTCCCGGGCTCTTTCTACGGGAATTGCGGGGAATGTCTCCATTCATCGCTACAAAGCAGAGTCACAAGTGGAGCTGAGCTTTCAGCTTGAAAGGAGGGAATCGAACGTGTGCGCGGGGACTGCTGGAACCTCGAGGTGTCACTTGGTACTTCAGTTTCGGAAATATTCAGCCCCTCAGCAGCGATGTCTCTCCCAGCCCACCGGCTCCTGGCTCAGACCCAGCTCAGAGCTTGGAGAAGAGACCCAAAGTCGCCACAGAAGAAGTTCTGCCGTTATTTTCTTCTTTCATAGTTATTTTATGCTATCTTATTGTATAATCTATTCTACTTTTATTTTTGCTTTTATTCTTTTTTGTTTTCAATTTTTTTCTTCTATTACATTTTTTTTCTCTATTCCCCCCCCCCCTTTGTTCCATCTTCTTGACTTCAGATCCTAACTTATGGTCTCCAGTGTGTTGTTTCTATTGCTTTTGTGGGTATCCTTCAGCAAATATCTTAATTCAGAAAGGAATCATGGTGAGGAGATTGTGACCTTTGAGGCACCTTGGTTTAGTACTTCAGCAGGAGCTGTATTTCTGAGACAGGGAACATTTCACAGGGCATGAGGAGTCAGATTAAAACAAAAACCAAAATCCATCTTCTCCTCCAGACGGACAAAAGGACAAATATTTCTCTTTTATCCTCTCCTTCTCCCCCCTGCCCCACCCTAAGAATGTGCATAAATAGTATTAAAACTAAAACACCAAGGGGAATAAAAAAAAAAACAAAAACAGAAGAGTTTCAAGCTGGCCTGGCCTGAGGCAGAACTACTTGATATTCTTGCATATACATCCACTCAGTTTTACTGTGCCTGACAGCACGTAAAAGGCAGAGGCATTCAATGTAAACATCGATGTAAACATGAAATCTCTTTTATTTCACAAGGGATGACTCTTCTCTATTAATCTCTTTTCCTTATTGAAATATTTCCCCCATTCTTGGCTGGTGTCTTCTATTTTTATTTTGTTGCAGAGCTGAAATGGAGTAAGTCGGTGGAATATGGGTATGATCTCTAGGGGAAGTGTGAGTTCTGATTTAATGTTTTGGTCATCTTTAGCTAGAAGTAGTGATACTCTCCTGACATGTATTACCAACAGCTAGATGTGGCCATGAATTGCAAGCTAGCCAAGAAGTCAGTTCAAGTTTGCTTTACAAAACCTCTGACTGCAGTTTATTCTCCTCAAAGTGTGTGCAAGATCTGCCCACGTTTTTGGATACTGAATGTGTAGGTAGGTTTCAGTAACTTCCACAAGCAATTAACTCTTCATCTTTCTTGCAGAGAAAGTATGTCAAGTGTGTGGGGTAGATAGGCACTTTGCATATTCTGGTGCCCTTCTGGGAGCTGAAAACAATAAAGGTCGTTTGCTTGTTTTTTTTCTTTTTAATGTGGAGCAATTAGCACCGTGGAGAAGGAGACAGCTCTGCAGCATTTGTAACCCAGCAAGTCATTGGGAAGCTATTGCATGTTTATTTCAGCTTCTCCCTTTAGGAAGGAGGCTCCTACAGCACAAAGCACTCGGCTGGTGTTGGTTCCTTGTAGCCTGTTGTAACTTGGACTGGAACCTAATCACAGGAGAATGATTTTTTTTTAAAGTTGAAATCTGGTGAAAATAGATTCTGGAATTGCAAGCAGATTCTTGATGTAGCATCTGACTTGTTGCACTATGTGAGGCATCATTCCTTGTTCCTGTCCTTTCTTGGGAAGAATATTAACTGTGAGAGAACAAAGACGAGTAATGAACTCCCAAGGGCAGTTGAAGTCAACTGTGGCCTCACAACAAGCACAGCCTATAAGTCCCCTGGCTCCCTGTCCAGCCTGTTTTAGGGGCAGTTTTATGAATCCTACCTGGAGTTCAGCTGTAATATAAATGCACATGGGCAAGCTAGGCAAGAACTGCTTAATTTAAGTAATTTGTTTTGACACCCGTCTTCTAAATTTCTTCTGACTTCCTGCTGCTGCCGCCACAAGACTCTTTATGCTATCAGTGTGCAATTCCACTTCCTAATTTGTCAAATGACTACTCCAGCAGTGAAAAGGAACCCACAAAGGCTCTGTACAATGAAAATTATTTATTGCTATCAGTTGAAAATTAGCCCACCCATGGATATGTTGGGGGTGATAAAATTTAATTCTTTGCTCATTGTTGAAATGTCTGGTAGCACTAAACAGGGAGATGTCAAAAATCATTAGGAAAACAATATCTTATGAAAGGCACTGTAGTTCCAAAGTCACTGTCTGCTCCCCACCCTGCGTGGTGCATTCCATAGTTTACTAGCTGCCTGTTGGTGTTCCTGTTTCACTGATCTTTGCAATTGGCTATGGATTTGTGTGCAAAATTCAGTGATGTGATTAGCTCAGTGCATTTTTACACTACCTTTGCTTTGCAGCACCCAGTTACCTCAGCTGTGGAGGCAAAACTGTGGAACTCTTTTGTGATCTGGATGAAAGAACTGCTCCCATGTAAAAATACTCCTGGAACTGTTTTATTTTCCTTGTACTTTGATACAGTTCCAGCAATCTCACTGATACTTGTTCTGCTACTACAGCTACAGGGGCAAAAAACCCCACAATGTCTGGAGGAGGAAGAGAGGATTTTGTAATGAGAAAGAGCTGGGTGTATGGCTGGGCTGGGAACACTTGAATGGGATACTAGTCCTCATCTGACCTGGAGACAGAGCTGTGCTCTGGCACTGATTAGTTACCACCTTGGACATGGCAGTGCAGAGCTGCTCTAGCAGGATGCTCAGGGCCTTTATCAGGTGACTGCAGACTGCTTTGCTCTGTCCTACTTGCCGTCTTTAAATGCAAAACACCCGAGAGTCACTAAGGCAGAAAAGGCAAACCTGTGGTACCTCCACCACGTTTGGAAACTGCTGCTCTAAGTGAACGCTTTCTTCTACTTTCCTGTTTTTCTTCATCTGCTTAATCTGCATCTGTAGAAAGCTGGACAAGACTTTTACAATCCAATCCAGGATCATTACATCTCAGTGAACAAATTCACATCTATTGGTGGTATATCTATTACCTGTCAGTATTTTATTTCATAGCAGAAGAGGCTGTTAGTTGGAAGGATGCATTGCCAGATTTATGTACTAAAGACACATGCAAAAGTGTTTACTTGAGAAAATTATTGTTGCTTTCCCCCTCACTTTTTTTTGGTTTGTTGTTTTTTGTTTTTGTTTTAAGGGCTTTGACTTCTAACATTTTACCTAGAATTATCCTCTTCTAAAGCTGCTATTCCAGGGAATGAGGTATGATGAGCCAGACTCTTGGGTGGAGTTTAACGCTGTGGCATGTGTTTGGACTGACTGAATATAAGTAATTGGAAATGCAGGATATTTGGACACTCTTCATTTCTAGGGTTTAGTAAAGCTTCTTAGCACACTGTGCTTTAAATAGAAAAGAAGTTGAAAGAGCTCCCCTCAGACTGGAGCTTCTCCAGCCCCTGTCTACTCTAAGGGTCTGGGCCAGGATACTGGATTCCTGAAATCTCGTGTTGGAAGGGTGGCGGTATCTGACTCTGTGTTCTGATGGGCTGTCAGTGCTGACACCGCCCGGCTTTTGTGGTGCAGGTGCAGTGTTGCTGCATGAGTGAGCTACAGGCCACGAATGCACATTGGCTGTAGCCACCTGTATTTGCACTTAACATTCATTGTGCTGCTGCAGCACAGCTCTCCTCCTGATGTACATCCTGGCCTTCCCCCAATGAGAGCAGTTCATGTCAGTGCTGAAAAGAAGCTATTTATCACCTGAAAATACACACATTTTGAACATTTCAATGCACGTGTAAGTGCTAAATATTGTTTTCTTATGAAATGGACAATATGTGCATTGGTCAGACAGCTTAGTCCACTTCTATTTATGAGGTCTCATAAAATACTGTTAGTTGTTTGAAATATTGTCCAATTATTTGGGAAAGTTTATGGATCCTTATGGTAAAAGACATATCTGAAAGTCAGAATTGAGAATTCAGGGTGAACGTAATCTCTAGTTTGATTTTTAAATCAACAAACAGTCGTCCCCTGTATTGCTGTCCTTTTTGTAAGGCATATATTTTTTTTCTTCAAAGCAATACCTACAATTATTTGTCTGGATGCCTGTTAAGGGTCATAATATGAGTCAGTCATTAGGGATTGATTGATTTTTTTGTAGTTTAGAGACCAAAAAATGGTGACTAATTGAGATCATTTGTGGTTACTGAATTTACTGACAGTGGCAACCACTCAACGCTCTTTGCTTTACAATGTCTGATGGGTTGGATGGAATATCCAACCACTGTCCTGGCTCCTGCAGGTTGCCATGTAGAAGTGGGGTATGTGAAGGTTCTTGTGCCTTTTCCCAGGGATATATCTACCAGCTGGACTTGGAATCTCTCAGTTCTAGATGGTTAGAACAACAAGATTCAGAAATTGAAAACTTTGGGTCTACATGGTAGGGCAAAATAAAGGTAAAAAAGGCTGAGAACAGATACCCTCTCTGCCCGCTTGTCCTTGCAGGAGCACTGTTCACTCCTTGCTCTCTGTCCACCAGTTTTTCATGGCTATCTGGATGATAATAAACTCTAATCAATCCCCTCTAAGATGTTAAAGAAAAAGCTTGAATTTCTCTCTTCCCCAGGGCCTGGATGTTTTTCCCTGCTCCTTGCAGAAGTGCCCCAGTCACCACCCATCTGCTGTAGGCTGCTGTCTCTTTCTTCTGAAGATGCTCCCCTGCCTCTGAAGGAGTTCCAGCCTGTCACAGGTAATCTTTTCCCCTGATGCATCTGTTTAGCAAGCAGGAAAGGTAATGCCAAACAATAATGAAGTGGTGTGAGACCTCCCTGAAGAAACTCTCACCCCAGCAGAAAGATGTTTTACAATTTATGCCCAAAGCATTTATTTCTGTGTGCAGTGGAGAGTTGTGTGTGATCTATTCCTCTCCATGCTTTCTCTGTCCCTCCTAGCACTGTTTCTGGTGAGTGGGGCCTCTCTTACAGTTGCTGAATGCAATGCAAAAATACAAATCTGACAATTCCAGATCATCCTTTTGTGGCCGCTGTTTTGTGTCTCAGTCTTTCACCCTCTCAGCCCACTCAATTTGAACCTGCTGAGGGAAACTCAGTGATAGCACCTGCACACAGAAAAGCTTCAGCTGCTGAGGTAATCTGCTAGAAAGCAAAATGTGTACAAATACTTTCATTTTGAAAATGTTTGGTGTTGGGGAGGATTAAAGTTTGGTAAGAAAGTTTCACAGGTATGTAGGCTTGGCAGAAAGATCTGTGAATGTAGAAACTGGGGATGAGGTAGAAAAGGAAGCAAGTTTTGGTATGGAGTAAAAGATGTTTTGCTGAAACAGTGATCGCTGAGTAACTGAGAAGGCAAAGGTTGGAGATGAGTTGGAAGGAGATTTTTAGGAATAGGACAAAGGTATGTGATTACAAACAAAGACATGTTTTTCACCAAGTAAATGAGTCTCAAGAAGAGCATAAGTCAATAGAAAACGTGTCTTTACCAAAAAGAGAGATATGGCAGGCAAACAAGAAATGTTGATGTAGCAAGAAGAAGAAAGGTCTGAGAATTTTCCACTGTAAGCTTAAATTGTAACTTACTTACTCTTGTGATTGGATAATAATGACTATAATATGGTGATGGTAGTAGCTATGATAGGCTATAGGCAAATGTAAAGGTATTGTGTATGGTGCTTACTGTTTGTTATGTGTTAAGATACTCTGCAAAGAAAAGTATCCAATGCTTTGTAACTTGAACAGAAAGCGGCTTCAGGTATGCCTACAGCTGGAGCTGGCAGCTGTAGGGCTGGCTCTGGATACCCGCTCCCTGAACTGCTGTAATTTTGCCTATGCAATAAACAGCTTTCAAGAGAGCCGCCTGAAGTCCAGACATCCTCCGTGAAACTTTCTCCTATCGTTCGGAAACAAAGAAACTCTTGGAAGCTGAAGTCCTCATTTTGATGTAGCTTAGGGGGAAAAAAAGTGGAAAAATTAATGCTAAAGGAAATGGAAGGAAAGTTGGTTTACTGGGTGCAGGGCAGTGGTTTCAGAGAGTTCAGTTCTCAGAGGACCAGATCCAGGTACATCAGCACAGAACTCTGCTCAAACTAAATAATCCCCACTGACAAACTGTTGTAGTGGTTTGGTCTAAAATACTCATTACTGTTTATCTTCTGTGAGATAAGAATTAGGAGAAATGCAAAGCAGGCACCAAACTTGAAAGAATATAAAGAAGTTTATTAACAGACCTAAAAGAAGGGAAAAAAAAAAAAATTATACCACCTTCAGAACTCTCCTCCTCCCCCCACCTTCCTCCCTTCTCCCACTGACAATGTGAAAAGACAATCCTTAAGATGTTCAGTCTGTGACAGCCGCCCACTTCCAAATATTGTTCAGTCCGTTTAGGAAGAGGAGTCTCTCTGCCTGCGTGTGAGTCCTTTCCCCCGACTTGCAGCTTTTCCCACAACTGCTTTCGAGGGTCCACTCTTGAAGTTTTGTGGGGTACAATTTTAAGGTTGAGCCGTTCAGAAACAAAAACAGAGGCCCTTCTCCTTCCCTGGGAGCAAAGGGTCTTCATCATCTTCATCGTTAGGACTATCTCTGGGAGCATCTCTACGGACTGAGGTTTTCTCCTTTCCCGTTTGGAGCAAAAGTCCTCATCTGGTTCATCTCTCCCTGTCCAAACTTCTCATGAAATCACAGCTGCGTCAGCATCTGCCTATCTCAGTGCAGGTGCTTTTGCTCACGAGTTGAACACTCCACCCCCCAGATCTTCATGGAATTACAAGGGGATACTCTGCTCTATCATAGCTTCACAACAGAATTTCAGCTTTAAGCATTTTCTCTCTCTTTTCCCTCAGGTTTTCAGCTCTTCACAGCACTAAAAGGGTTAATCTCACCTCGGCCTTGCAGCTTTGCAGCTGGAATGTTGAATGTTGCTTATCGCAGTGGAGAGGGGGGAGAGCCGAGCCGCTCCGGCTGCCCACGGCAAGGCAGTGGGGGGGGTTCCACGGCTGGAACAGGTCCATCGGCTCCAGGATGGCCGTGGCCCGGCCTGGCCTGGCCCAAGCACGGCCTGGGCTGGGCCCACTGGGCCCCCACCCGGGGCCCGCAGCCACCTGTCCCAGCGCCGGAAACGAGAGAGAGCTTGGGGGGGAGTTTGTCTGTTCTTAAGTGTGGATCACAGAGGTGGTCACAACTTTAAGTGGCTTCGAGAATTGTCCATATTCAAACTGGCCAGCTGATAGGTTCTGTCAGGTCATGGGGGAAGCTGTAAGCACCCCTTAGCAAGGACATCCCTTCCGGGACTATGCTTGCTAACCTATGACACCTGTGTAAAAATATGTCTGGTTTTTCTAGGGGAGCTACAGCTTAGTGTCTTAGTTCATTGGCTTATTTATTGGTAGCAAAGTCATCCCTGCATGGTCCTGAGTTGTGTTCTGAGTAACAACATGAGCATAAGGATGATGTATTTCATAGCATACAAAACAAATTTAAATTTGTGACTTTTGGTTTTGATTTTTTAAATTTATTGGACTTGTTAATTCACTGAGTTTATAACTACCTTGAACCAGTTGGATTGGAAGAACCAACTTGCTTATATTTTTTGCGAAATGAATGCCAACAATAACATATTTGTTTATTCATCTTGTTTATTTATTTTTTTAATGAGTGGATGATTTTGACATGTCTTAAAGAAAAATAAGAAAGTTTTTGTTCATGTGATATATAGTGCTTACGAAAGCTGAGAGCTTTAGCACATTGCAAATTATGAATTTTAATTTATAATGCATGATATATACATTATAAAGTGGATATGTAATGAGCAGAAGCAATATTACAGTTTTATTCATACTTCATCAGTCTGTTTCCTCTACCTCTGTCTCAATTTGAAAGATCACCTCAAAATGAGTAAGAGAAGCCTTTTGGCCATGTTCACTGAAGCACTGCTTAAGGAGCATCCCTTCCTACTGGGAATGAGACTAATTTTATCCAGGTATCTGCCTGGATGTCAGACTATTCTTTACTTGGAGGGCACTTGAGCTGAGGATTTTACAGACTGTGTGAAAGCAACGGCCCCGTCCTTAGGAGCAAAGATCTTACTGGAGACAGAAGTCAGTGCATGAGAGGAGAAGCGTGTGCGCGTGTGTGGGGCAGGGAAGAGCAGGGAGAGGAAGGGTCAGGGTTACAATAATAATGATGTTCAGGTTTGTTTGGGTGCACTTCCTGAGTTCATTACTGCTCTTTTTAAATATAACACCGCCCCATTTTTTCCTGACCAGCCTGTCCTTTAGCCCAGTGACTTATGTAATAAATGTGAAGCAAGGGAAGAGGAGATGTGATTAGTGAGGATTAGCATCTGTGAAGCTGGAGGAAGAAACAGCTTCTTTCTGGCAACCTGCGATTTGAGACAGAGCTGGGAGGCAATGCAGGACTGCAATAGGTTGCCTTTATTGACTGAGAGGAGGAGTGATACCAAGGGGCATTTGAAGCCATGACAAACAGACAATGGTGATATTGGGGATGCAGGGCATTATTTTAAATGTGAGCTGTTACATATAAATATATAAATATATACATACATACATATACACACACCCCCCTATATATGTATGTATGTTTGTGGCTTGGGGTTTTTTCTGTGCAAAATTAAAAAAAGATGAGCAGGCCTGAGCTTCAGAATGGTGTTAAGTTTAGTCCCTTTGAAACACCTTTTCAGCCATCTACAATGCATTAGGTTTAACACTGAAAAAAGTCAAGAAACTGAGCCCATTATTTATATTACAGTAATTCAAGCTCATGTTTGTAAAAACCTGGGTAGGAGGCATAAAGGAGAAGGCTGGATAAGCTCAAATGAGAGCTCAGCCAAGCTGCATTCTAGGACTGCACCTCCTCGTTGTGATAGTTAACCTGACTGCTGCATATATGGAATTTAAAGTTGCTTGGAACTTCCTTTTCTAATAAATTGATTTCAGATTGAAATTTTGTCAGCTCCTAGTAGCTCCTTCTAGTGCCACACATTCATTGCATACAACATTGAAGGGCTTTTCTCTTAGCCTTTGGGTGTTATGTTAATGATTGGGGGAAGAACAAAGGGAAAAAATGTGACTACTGCTTAAAAAAGCCACCACCACCCACCACTCCAAACTCAGCGAGTAACAGCTTATTGATCTTGCCAGCAATTAAGATACTTTGTAGTTGGCTTCTGAAATGCCTGAAACTGCTATTGCTCTGTTTAAAAAAAAATGTGAACTAGGCACATAATTATTTTAAGCAATTATACCTTTTGTATTCCATCTCCCCCCCTCATTGTGCAAACCATAAATCTTCAAGTTCTGCAAATGTGTTCAGTTCTCCCCTGCCAACAGCATGAGGGAAGCAACCTCTCATACAAAGGTATTGACCAAACGCTTAATGCGTTTTGCAAAATATTCCACTCTTTGCTGAAATTGTTGATCCTTGTTGGACTTCTACCAATTATTTTATCTTTTCTCCTTTTTCTTTTAAAATTTCTCCTCCGCTGCCAATTTCAGCGACCCTCAAAGAAGGTTCCCCAACATTCAGACAATCATAATTATTTTCCTTAAGTCAGCAGCAACACAGCATGACTTCTTCAGAATCAAGAGTAAAATTATGCTGTATGAGAAAAGAAAGAGCACTGAGACTTCATAATGGAGATGGTTCTGGATCGGGTGATCACCTGGATTCTCCAGCCAGCCTCTTGGTGATAGGGTTATCTGATCTGATTTTCAAGTGTTGTCTCAGTTTCCAAGTAGACTGCGAGGAGAGTCTGTGCTCACTGAGTGTGCTGCTAACTAAGCTTGTGCTTTATTTCTTGTAGCTCACGTGCTTTATTTATTTCATACCATTCAGGTGTTGCTCTGAGAACAGCTTCAGCAGTTTCCTTGTGAGGTTTTCCAGCTCCCTCATTGGCATGGTGTTTCTATTCCTGTTCTATTCTCCTTGTGAGAAAATATGATGATGTGATCTCTTCTGGAGGAAGGAGATGTGATGGTTCTGGTGCTCAAAGTGTCTGGCTGAAGGAGCCTGAGGAGTTGCCTGTACACTGATTTCTCCCAGAACTTAGTGTTTTACAGCCCCTCAGCCCAGGTCCTCTTCATCCCTGTTGCAGATAATAACTAAGTGCTCCAGCAAATCAGACCTCACCATATGAACACTTTAAAATAATCCTATCTGGGAAAACCTTAATTTAAATGGTAGCCCAACATCACATGCCATTTTTATTTGTCAAATATATGTCAAAATTCCAAATATGTTTATTTTCTCTCTTTCTTTCTCTGTTTTTCTACCATTTAAAGTAGCAATCACTTAATGATCACTCATGCCATGAGTGACGCTCGCAAGAGAGATAAACAACACAGGAGGCATAAAAGCTTTTATATCTAAATATTTCAGTCTTCCAATCACTTCTGTCCTAAGACTCTCTTGCAGAAATTTATGCAGAGGTGCCCAGATGGTGTGTTAAGGCTGTTTTGTTTTGCAAATTTAACTGTAAGCTGCCCTTACCCTTTGACATTTCGGCAGTTTCCAAGAGCACATCTTTAGTCCTTGTATCTGATTTATGTTTGCGGCTGCAGTTGCAGGCTCTGAGCAGTGCTCGCCCTCGCAAGGCGTTGCACGACATCCCATAGGATGTGTGTGTTTGGGCTGTTTGAATTAAGGCACGGCAGTTGTTCACACCTCTGGGCAGCACACAGTGGAAACAGCTCAGAATTATGTGGGATGAACAGCTCCGTTCCCTCCTGGCCAGAAAGAAAGCATCCTGGGGACGGACCGTCCCCTTGCCGGTGGGTGGCTGGCCACGCATCGGCTTCGTCCCACGCTTCAGAGGATGGGCGGTTTAATGAAGGCCGGGCTGGAGGGATCATTCATTCCGTGCCCTGAGGTTCACCACAAGCCTCTCAGAAACCGCAGCCCTTGCTGCTCCAGCAGATGTGCTGGAGCCCTGTGCTGTGACTGGAGGTTTTTCAGCGCTCTGTTCCCCCACCCTTCGCTTATTGTAAAGCACGCACCCGTCCTGCTGCCAAAACTTTTAATAAAAAATAGATTGGTGTCTGCAGTTTCCAGAGTCTTTCTCAACCTTCCAGCCAAAGTCAGAGTAACAAACCCAGAGAACACCTAAGCATGTGCTCTGCAGATGACTGATTTCTGCTCTCGGATGTCTTAGAGCCAGTGGCTCCCACCATTGTTTTTCCATGGTGTGCTGCAGGGGACTCCTGAAAGCCTCTTCCCTCCGAGTTGCACAAAACATTTGGGATCATTTTTTGCCTTTGAAGTGAGTAATTTCTCTGTAGAGAATTAGTTTGTTCTTTCTGCAGAAGGTACCTTGTCATTAAGTTTTGGATGAACTACTCTTTTTATTTCTGGATTTCAAAATTTATGTTAGATATTGGAAAGTACCATAAAAGAAAGACTTTCAGGAGGCTATCCTTGTGAAAAAATCTGCTCAAATATTTAAAAAAAACCCCAAACCTTTTTTTATTGCTCTTTCTTCCACACAAGACAAGATCACTATCACATTCAGCCATTATACTTAATATAGGTTACCCTTAATATAGGTAAGGGAAAAAAACCCACCCCAAATCCTAAACCCACTGAGGTAACATATATTGAAGCTTAATGTTTAATTAGTTTAGCAAATGTAAACTTTTCTGTGAATACCATAAAGATGGGGAATGAAGATAATCTAACTTTAAAATGCTATCCAGCTGTTTGTTCTTGCTCCTCATCTGGGGCTTGCAGCCTTCTCACTTGAGATGTTGGAATTTTGTCTGTAAACGTTCCTCATTTGTTCAATGCAGAATAAAATGTGTTAATTTATATGGTTAATCACCTGTCGTTTAAGATGCTCTGTCTCACTTTTCAGTGAAACTCAGAGGGTGCGTTCCCATCCCAGGGAGGAGGCTGACAGTGTGTGCAGCTGAGGGTGCTAATGTGGAGCTGGAGGTAAAGAGTTTATAAAGCTCGGGCCTTCATCACACATTTGTTCACCATGTCCTTGGTGTGACTGAGCTAAAGCCTGGACCAAACTGAAGCAAAGCTGATGTAAGGGCAAAAGAAGCATTTGTGTTTTTATAGCTTTAGTTTAGAGCAATGTATTTTCTTTGTATGAATGAGGTGCTTCCCATCTCCAGGAGCCTTATTTTCAGGTACTGTTTAATGCATGGTTTTTGTTAACCCTCCTAAGAAAACACGTTCAGGTGGGAAAGGAATGAAGAGGTTCTCCAGTCTTTCTTTCTGCAGGACCCATCCATACCCACGGGCTGCTGGCATGCAGGGAGCATGTTTGTGGGAATCCTTCTTCATAGATTAGTGGGAGATCATTGACATTGAGGGCAACTGGGAGAATGAATGATCTTGACTTCAGGAAGTTCTGAGCTTCTGCAGATATTCCTTGCCCTAGCTCCACTATATTTCCAAATTCCTTTTATATTTGTTATCAGTGACACAAGTATAATGTACAAAATTTTCAGTATCTTAGTGTGAAAAACTGGGACCCAAATTCTTCAGTTAAAGTAACACAGATATAACAATTCTAACTATTAGATACCTTATTATATGCCTTCCCTCAAGCATTCAAGTTTGAAAGTGCAGTGCTAAATTTTCATTTATGTACTTAATCCTTCTTTTTGGAACTTGCCAACTGGAACAGCATAATGTTAACATTTTTAGCAAAAATGTTTATTCTTAAATTGAGATTATTTTGATTTCTCTGCAAGGAGGAGCAAGAATAGAACAGATATTGGGCTACTGGACTACTGCTCAGCAGTTTGTTTGTAAGCATTCTGGGATTAATCTAGATGTAGTAAAGGTAGATGCTTTTCCCATTTGTCTAGATGTGTTTGTGTCCATAAAAATTTAAGTGAGGCAACTTTTTAATTTGATGGTTTTATTTAACTTTTCAGATTACTGTTCAATATAAGAGTTTCCAGTCCTCTTTAGTACAATCCTATTTTCACTTTTACTTGTGTAAATTAGGAATAACTGGGTAAATTACTTCACAGCCTTGATGGTTGCACAATTGTGTAACACAGTGTAGGGCTGGGTTGACACTCCTGACTCTGCCATGAGTAAATGGTTCCATGTGGATAAGGTGGACACAGATTAGGATTGAGGAATGTGCAACGTGAAGCTTGGAGACAAAACAACAAACCAAGATAATTGTATGGGAAAGCCAGAGGAACTCCCAAGCCTATTTCAGTGACATAACCCTAACATTAAACTCATTGTCGTGGAACTAAGGCTAATAGAGTTGTGCTAAGAGATAGCATCTGTTTGAGCACCATAATAAGCTCTCAAGAATGGCAGTAAAATAGCCTTAGATCTGCCTGTTCAAACAGTTCAGAAATGGGCTGCCACAAAACACACAGCCCACTCAGCTTCTTCTGTACCTTTAATTGTTTCCCATTCTTCTTTTATTGCAGTGTGAAGCCCTCCCTCTTTCAGACATAGCACCAAAGGCACTGTACCCCATCGACAGTTACTGGCAGCAATATTCACCCATCTGTTACCATCCAAACTGTTCCAAAATTCTCAGACTGGACATGCTGAGGCTCTGCTACTGGGTCATCTGGAAAAAATAAACTAAATGGAATATACTTTCCTATCATCACTGTATGTCTTCCCCAGATGTTCTCCAGAGTGCTACTTCTGCAAAAGATCCGTGTAGGAGCACTTTCTGTGCATCAGTTCTGCAGTCCCTGGCAGATGGGAACGGGATACTTTCAAACAATCTTTTTACAAACAGTGCAAATTCTTCCCCATGTGTAGATCAC
Source organism: Corvus moneduloides (assembly GCF_009650955.1). Lineage (NCBI taxonomy): Eukaryota > Metazoa > Chordata > Aves > Passeriformes > Corvidae > Corvus > Corvus moneduloides. The sequence continues at coordinate 138,973 of NW_022436876.1, read as the reverse complement.
TATTGCTTTTCAGAAAGGGTGCAGGAGGCAAAGCGGTTTTGCACAGAGATGCTTATCCTCAGTTTTAAGTGTTCTTTCTGTAAATTGCTGCTTCATTCATAGCAATGCTCACCACTGAAAATTATTTTTTCTCCCAAAATATATTGATAAGCTCTCATAACCATGCATTTTCAAATCTAGCTCATCCTGTGCAAAAGCTTTTAATGTTATGTGATACTAAATGCTCATTGAAGGAGGAAAAAATCTGCTTTGTATCGATACGAGGCAACAGAGACAAAGTTTTCCTTTAAACCAGTAAAATTGGCTTTTTCATCTTCCATCTTCCTGTGTTTAAGAAGCACGGAGTGGGATGTGTGTGAGGATTTTGCTGAAGGAGTGAGTATAGACACTTTCATAGCTCAGATGGATAAGGATTGCCGAAGGACCTCTGCTCGTGCGGGTGAAACGTGGACGGTCTCTGGCCTCCAGAGGGACCCTTGACAGAGCTGCAGTGTGCAGGCACTCATTTTCACTGCTGTGCCTCTGGGGGTAATTCCTTCTGATCACAATCAGGAAAAGAGTCATCTGCTAAGACAGAAAGGTAGGAGTTCCTGTCTGGTTCTAAAGCACGTGAGAAGCAGCTTCAGCCCCAAGCGCCTCTGTCTCGATTGTCTTTCTTTTGCACTTTACATCAAAACCAAGTCTTTCTTACGTATTGTATTCTTAAACATTACAGACAATTTTAATGCAAGTTCAAAGGTGATTCAGCCTCTAGTTTAAATAAATAAACCTCAGGATTTGGGCTTCTTTAGGACTTTTTCCGAAGGGATTGTAGCGTTTGAAGTGGAGACAATCACTGTATATTTTATGCGAATACTTCACAAGTCTCTCGGACTCTGTTCCAGCACAATTAACAGTGCTTAGAATCACTGGCTTTGATTTCAGTGCAGTGAAGAAAGAGTATTAAATTCATACAGGTGGAAGTGGAATTTTCTCTTGGTGAAATACATGGTTTTATGCCAAATTAAAAACAGTGGAGGAGCTTGTATGTCACTTTTCTCATTACTTGTCCCTGAAACAGAATACTACAAGAAAAGTAAATGGAGTGGGAACTCATGAGAGATTGAATTTTCTCTGATTCAACTCAGGATTAATGCCATAGACTTCTGAGTGGAAGAATAATTAATTCATTCTCCTTAAGACAATAAATCAAGAGAATAAATTAGACTTTTGTATCAGGTCTGAGTGAGTAGATTGCATCCAACACAAGTTTTTCCTGTAGGATTTTTTATTTTATTTTTTATTTTCTCAGGAGGTTGTATCAAGGCAGAAGAATTAAATTCAAGATACTTGTAGCAAAGAGATCTCTGCTGAACTGATTTTTCCAAATAAACATATCCCTTACCCCATATTTCCATGACTGTAAGTTTTTAATTTTGGACTCTAGTATATTGTACTGTATGTGTATTCAGAATACTTTGCAACAGTTAAATTTACTTAAATTTCATTTCAGACATTTACTTAATTTTAAGAATTTACCTAATTTCAGCCATCTTTTAAAAAGTATTTTCACACTTTTTTTTTGTCTGTTACCTTTTCTGTGAGGAGGATCATCATTTGGGTTTTCTCTTGGTACCTCACTAATGCACTCTGAGAGCCATGTTCTGTGTTATTAATGTAGTAGTGGTCCGGGGTTCATGGATGGCTACTGCAGGAAACTTTATGGCCAGTAGTGAAAGCAGCAAAAATAATGATGAGAGGAGCCACAGACGTTCTGATGTCTGAGAACTGTGAACTGCCAAAATCAAAAGGTCAGTGCTCTTCTGGTTCAGAATGCCATTCAGTTGGAGCTGGAACATACTTTGGGCTAAGAGCCTGAGCACAAGAGGCTGTAGCACCTATTTTGTTCAGCAGTTCCCTATTGCCCTACTCCATACTCCACTGCATTCCAGCATGTGATTTGCTGAGCTGTAGAATGTCCCTGAGTGGTGTGATTGCCTGGAATGCTTGAAAATTTGGCTTCACATTCCTCAGTTTCTTTTCAGCATTTTCTCTGTTCCCCTCGATGCCTCACACCAGCCCCTGTTTTACTTCTAGATGGAGAACAAGGTTACAAAATACAACTTCTCTTCCTGTATACTTAGAGGGGTTCTCACCTGTAATAATAAATGAAATAGGTTTCATTTCTTTTTATTCCTCCTGGTATGATACAAAGAAAGGAAAGGTAGCTGGAACTATGGCTTTTTGAGGTGGCTGATATACCAGAGCCCTGCATCTGTATTAGGGATATTCGTGTTGTCCAGACTGTCTCAGCAGAAAGAGGGAGGAGTGGAATATTAATGTCAGGAGCTCATCCCTGTCCATGATTTATTAAAAGAAGCCTAGCTTCATGTCTTAGGCCCTGAATTAAATACCTGCAGTTTGGCTGCATGAGTTTGTATCAATGGATCCCACTTCTGTGCAATGTCTGAAGGCCAGGGAACTGCCTTTGCTGCCTCTCCTACTGGCACTGCTACAGGAGAAGGAAAGAAGTCCAACTTATTTTTAATCATCTACCGTGTCCCTTTTGGATACAGAATTCACTGAGAGCCATAAATACAGTGCATGGCTTTAATAAAGCACAAACATGAATTTTAAACCACACCTGGCGTTGATGTTGCTTGGACTGAATGTGTGCACAGCCCAATGTTTCTCCTCATCATCCTTATTATGAATTTCTGCCATTTTTCCACTTCATTCCTGTCTGAACAAAAGCAGACTTTGTGCCACTGAGTTGAGAACATCCTTCTCAGGCATCAGGAAACTGCCCCATCTCTTTGTTCACCATCTCGAGTGCTTTTCTCACTCAGAGAGGATGGTAACACCACAGGGATTCCTGTACTGACTGTGAGCAGCAAGCTTTGGCCCTGCTGAAGCTGAAGGACCATAAGGCAAGGCAGGAATTTGTTAAGAAGTTCTCACTAATCCCTGGATTTGAAGGAATGATGGAATAAACGGCAAACCTTTTGCTTCAGGCACTGGAGCAGATGATTTTTCTAACAAATAATATTGTTTTGAGTGTTACTGAGCTCATTCATGTTGTGAGGGATTTTTCCTTTAAAAAACCATTGATTTCTTTGTACCTGAATAGCACAGCTTTTGAACAGCTGGGTGCTTTTGTGTTCCTTCTCCCATTGATTTCTTTGTACCTGAATAGCACAGCTTTTGAACAGCTGGGTGCTTTTGTGTTCCTTCTCCCGTTTATGATGTCAGTGTGCTTTTTACTGCATATCCAAGGACAGCTTTTAATTTTTCTCATTTTTAGCTTCACTCTCTAGTTTTTACAGTTAAGTGCATTTTTTATGTTGTAGGTCACCTGTCACATTTCCCTCAGGCAGTATCTGTTCACTGCAAGTAATTCACCCTCTCTGTTTCATCTCATGCTAATGGCTGGGAGATGTTATAGGGTTAGCCAGGCTAAGGAACATCCTGTTCTTGCCTGATTTTCTTGAGCTGAGAATCTTCTGGCTATCTCACTGCTCCTCGGAGTATTATGTTGCTCTGGGTTCTGCAGATAGTTATCTGAGGTGTGAACTGGCCAGATGAATTGCTGCCCTTTGTAAATGGCTCTAAATTTCTGTGCTATCTTGGACACCGCTTAAGGTGTTGGGTCCTTCTTGCTTCAGGTGCTGTAAATGGGAAGATGAGAAATTCCTTCCCATCACTGATGAAAGTCCTGGCCAATCTCAGTATCAGGGGAGATCTGTAATGTGATGAATTTCCTTTGCTGCAGTATCTGTGCCATGATTTTCTCCCTTGTGTTTGATCGTTTATAACATACACAGATATATGTTTTACGTAGGGAAAATTTGGGAGCATCGTGTGTTCATACCTACTCAGTAACATATTTTCAGTATACATAACACATGAATGGAAAAGGGGAAGTGCAGCACAATGAGTGTGTTTTGGGTATCTCCTGCAGATGTTGAACCTGTCCATAAGAAGAGATTTCTAAGAAAATTTTATTAATGAACATTGCATCATGGCTTTTTTTATGCTTGCAGCTGCTCAGAGGGAAGGAAAGTCCCATGTCTCTCTTACACTTGTTGAAACACAGCATGATTTGTTGGTGTATATAAATTTGAGCTAGCTATTTCTCATTTGACTTCATTTTGCTTTGTGCCAAGGTCCTCTGGAGTAAAGTAAAAGTAAAATGCTATTCTGATGTAATGACTGAATGAAATGTAAAAAGATAGCAACAGTCAAATTAGATCCCCTTGCTGCTCATTGCCAGGAAGAGCTGGTTCATTAAACCAAAGCAGGATGGAAGTGATGAGCAATGTGCTTGCTTAAAGGAATCCTCTCTTGAGAGGGTGATGGTGTCACCTAGATCCTTGAGATCATCATCTGCTGCTTGCTGACTGCCTCTGAGGAACAAGCCTCAATGTCATCTTACCTGTCTGTGACCCATCGGCCTCGGGAAACAGCTGCTTTCTCTCATGCTGCACTGGTTTGGAAAGGAAGGAAGAGGCAGGAATTTTGTGACTTTCACCTGTGTGAGTGCTTTGGTGGGAACAAGATTGTGTCTTTTTATGTAAGAAAGTGTGTCTCCCTCTTGAAAAGCCTGGTGCTTGTTATCTTTGCTAAGCAATTGCAAAGAACCAGTGAAATAGAGAGACAGTGTTGTGGTGGATATTAACTTTTAATGAGCTTACAGAATAGAGCCTTTCATAATTGGAATTCCCTAGCTCTACATCGATAATGAAAATAAGAATGTAGTGAAGTTGCTATACACGCTAGCAGATGATTTCCAAACACTTAAACCCAAAGGATTTAAAATTTATTATGCTAAGAAATTGCTTGGGACATGCAACTCTTGGACAGGAACTACATTTCATGCTAAGTAGACATCATCTGGTTATGTTGAAATGTAAAGACTCAATGGGGGTCTTGCTGAAAGCAGTGGTAGAAGTACTGTTGGCTTTGCTAAATGCAGACCTGGGGCAGTGGGAACTATCCTGGTGCTGGGAGACAACAAGGTCTGCATGGAGGCGGGGGTGGGGGAAATCACGGGTAGGGGTTGGCCACAGTATTTTAAGAACTATAAAGGACTTGGAATGGCCTGGGAAATTCTGTTCCGGGTAAAGATGATGATGGGATGGGTCAGCATTTAGGAAATGATGATTAAATGAAGGGCACGTAGGGAATTGAAGACGTGTTAAGGTGAGGAACAAGGCTAGGACACACGAATCCTGTGTAGGACGGGTGCTTGGAGTGGGAGTTACATTCTGGAGGAAAAATAAAGAGTGGTATTGCCTTGGCAAAGAACTTAAAAAGAGATGGGGACCGAGAAGCACAAAAAGAAGCTGGAGTTTGCATAAATGGATGGAAAATGTAGAATCAGGGTAGAGAAAAGAAGCTAATAGCCCAACTTCCTTCTTTGTTTCCTTACATATGTATATGTATTAATTGCTCATTCATTAAAGACAATTACCATGCTGGAATAGCAATTTCCAGGAGGCAGAGTCCCTGTGAGCAACACTAAACCCAAAACTTTTCTAATATGCTGGGACTGAACTCTATGTTGTATTAATTGACCCCTTTCTGAAGAATGGTATTCTCAATCCTTATCCCAAAGTACAGATTGACTTGCTTTTAGTTAAGTGGGGAATAGGATAAATGATTGTTTTACCAGAACTCCAGTTTAATATCTTGTAAATAATGCTGAACAGCTTGAATGAAATGTCTTTTCACCTTCCACTGTTGGAAATGCATTAGAGCAGGTATTAAAAATGTACATGAATGTACTGCTTTATTCCCAAACAACTTCTTTTCTATGCAGGCTGGCTGCTTTGGAATGAGGAGAAGGTGGTGTCCACTGCTGAATCAGAAATGCTGAGTAGCTTAAATCAAAGGAGTTGGTCATAAAGGTCCACTCCTGTTTCTCAGGGAGAGCTTGATTGTTGAGTTAAATCCACGCTTCTCCACCTTTGGTGTGCTTCGAAAAGAAAAAAGATAGTAATGTCAATCAGCAGGCAGAAGGAAAAACCCACTTTGACAGATTGGACTCAGAGACAGACTGGAGACAGGAAGCTTTTTTAGATTTCCTTGAGAGTCTTTCCTGCAAATCTCCTATTTGAAGTACAGTCCCATCCATGCATATGCCATCGAGACCGAGATTTTTGTTGGGTAACCTTTCTCTTTAGTCCACACAGACTGGGAAGGCAGCCCTAGCCTTGTCCTTTACAAGGCATCAAGTATGGGGAGAAAAAACCCCTACTTATATTTATCTTAATCTTGACCTTTGCTCGAGTGTGAAAAGGAAAGAGGAAGGAGTCTGGCTTATTATTTTATTGTAAACTTTTCTCAGATTCTGTTTATTTTTCCTTGAATATCTTGGACACAGGCTAGTGTTTTGGCTCTGCGTTTACACTCTGGTTCCATGATGTGTGTTACACACTACATGACCTTTTTCTTAGAGGAATGAAAGATAAATGTAGCCTGACATGTAAGAGGAATCCCATAGCATGAGGAGCCTCATCAGCATGATGATCATCTGCTTGTGTGTTTAATGAGGAAACTTGTTCAGTTGCACATAGTCAATCTGAAAACAATAAAGGCAGAACTGTTACAAACTAAACTATATAAAAAAATAAAATCCTCCTCATTTCATTTGCTGAAAAAGGAGAAGGGATAGACATATGGCCACCCACTTGGTTTGCAAATTGTAAGAAGTGAAAATAACTTGTGACAGAATCGCCTGGAGGTTTTGTTTAGCCTGTCACATACGGCCTCAATAGCCCTGTGAAACAGTTTCTTTTACCCCCTCCAACCTACTCAACCCCTTCTGCTGTGGAATCTGCAAGGCATTTCTCAAATTAAGTGTGCACTGTTTTCCTTTTAAGTTTCAGGAGCAAGTGGCTGAGAGAGACATGCTGAGAGAGGCATGCTGAGAGATCGGAAACAATCTGCATCACCCACAAAGGGAGATGCCTGCTGCTTTGCAAGCAACACAGAAAATATGCCAGGCATCCAGCACTGATTCCTGGGCTGGCTGATGTTTATTTGTCCTGTGCACTAGTCTTTCTCAGAATGCTGTGGGGAGGACGGTGGATTTAAGAGCCCTTGGAAAACTGCTGGAGTATAGGTCATGTTTTATTAGCACGTTGTCTGGGATTTGGAGCTGGTGTTCGCCTTCTGAGCCTAGGTAATGAGATTTTGGGAAGTGCCATGCCTGAATTCCCTGTGCACGGGGAGGTGAATGGTGTTGGGTGCTGGAGGTCTAAGAGCTCAGCACACCATTAGCGAAGCCGTCATTCTGTCATGCTGTAAGAAATTAAATAAGGCCGTTTGTAGGTTCTGATAAAAAAACTGATAGCATCAGAAGTAATCCTAGCAGCCATTTTAATTGGTGGTAGAGGAGCAGCTTTTGCATCTCAAATAAGCAGGGATCACTCAACAAGTCAAGGAGTCAGCTGCTAAAACTATCTGACGGTGAATACAAGGACTCATAGAAGGTAGGTTTGTCATAACGGGATCATTCACAAAAGATAGGGCAGGAGTTCTGTGGAAGGGTATGAGCTTTGCTCTTCTTGTGGAGACATATAAACTCTTTGAAAGAAGACAGTGAATAGCTCATCACATGTCTGTAGTCTAGATAAGACAGGAAGGCAGAGAGGAAAGTCCAGTAGTTTCTTCTGTTTTGCTGCTGCATACATACACTTAAACTCTTTTCACGAGTGGGTTGGTATAAATGTACTTAGGCTTGGAAGACTTTGACTACAGCATGTGTGTAATGCAGGAGCCACTCGCTGCTCTGTGCACAGCTTCAGCAATCTTCTGCCTGCACCAGTATCTCTCTCTGAAGGGTTTACCTATACTAAATCATTCCAGACATCCGTGGGGGCCGGAGGAGGTGTCGGTGAGGGAGGAGCCAGGCCTGTGCAGCAGCCCCCTGCCAATGTGTGTTTTCTGGCTGTCCCACAGCACAGTGGGAAGCAGCACGGACTGTGGTGCTGGCTGCTGCAGTGCTGCGTTGTGATCAGCCCACAGGCTGGGGAATGAGGGGGCTTGTTCCTCCCAGCCCCCTCCTTGGTGTGTTGCTCACAACGTCCCCCAGGTTGAGGATTTTGGTTTTGGTGAGCGGTAGTGTTTCAGTTCTGTAGCACGTTAATGGCTCGAGAGTGAGCTATAAACTCTTTCTTCCAGCCTGGAAGAGATTAAGCATGTAAATGATGTAACCCAATTTGAAAAAAGGGCCCAGAAGCTATCCTAGCCTTGCTTTTCTTTTCTAGCCTTGCATTTCTTAATATCAATTAACAACCAAGCAGTGATAGAAGGGATGACATTTCTAAATGGTTGTCCAAAAAAGCAGTGTGATGATCTAGGTCTTTGCACCAATATTTAACTGTTATACTAAGGAATAGCTGGGGTTTATATGTCATAAATGAGACAGAACTGTTGACTTTTACCACTGGAATCAGAAAGTTTTGTGTCAAACACATATTTTTAAGGTTTCATCGGCCATTAGTATGCTTGGATTTTTAATTGCTTTTTTTTTAATAGTAAGAAGAGGTAAAATTTTACAACAGGATTGATACTAGAAAGAGAAAGGAAGAAAAGGAAGCCCAGGGTTGTAGTAATTTGAAGTTTTCATCTTTAAACTTGGTACCTATATGAGGAAACAGGGTGGCTATAATTAACTATAGGTTTCAAAATAATGGAAAGTAAATATAACTAACATAAATATCTGAAATCTTCAAACATCTTCTGTCTTGTTACATGGCTTAGTCTGTCTGTTCAAAACCTTTCTTGACAGAATGTGTCAACTGGAAGGCATTTGCAGTCAATATGCTGATAGTAGGTACAAAATGCTTTTGCCTTACCGGGGCCCCGAAACTTGTTTCTTTGCATCTGACACAGAATTTCTTCTGGAAATAAGTGGCTCAGTTTTTCTGGTTTTATAGGGAAGTTTACACAATATTTGTTTGTATATTCCAGGAAGTCAAGATGGAAGGTCACGGGTTGTGGGAAATGAAGTTACAGAGAACTCACAGGTGCTGACAGGGTACAGAAACAGCATTGTGCTTGAACAGATAGAAATGGATACAAGTCTCGATCTGAGACCTTGGAGAAGGCTGCCTGAGCTAGAACAATGAGCTTTTGCAGCAAGAATGTAGTTTTGTAGTTTTGAAAGAAATTTATCTTATAAAAGTAGAAATGTAATTTTAACAAGTAAGAACATGTTTTATGCAAGAAATAATAGTGATAAGTAAAAGAGTAAAGAGTTTTGAGTTTAACAAATTTTATAATAGAGTTTCCTAGAAAGTTAAGATGTAGTAATACAAGCCTGTACAACAAGCCTTAATAGCAATATGTTCATTGGTTAAGAAATACGCATTGTGGCAAAATCATAGAGTGATGATTGGTACAAATGTGTTAACAAGCCTTGTGGCATTTGCTTATTGGCTTAAAAAGTATAAAAGACCTTGTAGAGAAAAACTGCTTTTAACTACCTCAGCATTTTTGTCTGCTGCAGCTGCTGCTACCCCTGGCCTCTGTGCCTGCTGCAGCTGCCACTGCTGCTGCTTTTGCTATTGCTACTGTAACTGCTGCTTTTGATATTAGAGATGTTGTCCACAACATCTCTCCTGTCTCATCCTTCAATAAACATGAGACTGATTCAGCAATAAATCATCTCTGTGACATCTCTCTCAGTAATCCCAGGACAATCCCCAAAATCCTGTCAAGTGGTGCCCTGTCGTGTGAGGAAGGACAGAAGACAGAAGAAGACTGTGTCAATTGTCTGGACGCCCCAGAGAACGATTTTAAAGGCGGTTAGATGAAACCGGATTCCGCGGACTAGAGGCACCTGAAAGGTGGATTGGACTCCTACTCGCTGCTGAAAGGAAGCAGAACACCCATACCTGCTGGATGAGCCCAGAGAGAGTCCATAAAGGAGCACCTGTTGGAGGAGTACAGGTGAGCTCCGGGGAACATGGGACAGGAAATGTCCTGGGAACATAGAGATGTCTATGACCGTTTAAAATCACTGATATGGTCAAGCTCTCGTACCATGCCCAATTCGGAGCTTAAAGATCTTCTCTGCTGGGTACAGAAAAATTTTGCCAATGCGGACCCCACATCCGCTTTTACCTTGTCTCTGCGGCAATCGATTGGAGTTAAGCTCTATGACGCAATTACTCGCTGTGATTTTCCGGCTGCTAAGTTGCTTCCGGCATCTCGAGTGCTTATTGAGATCTTTAGATCACAGTCTCATCCCACCACGCCCTCGCCACCTCCTTCAGGTTCACTGCAGCCTCCGGCAGTTCCCTCTACCCCTCCGCCAGTACCACCACCGCGCCCCTCGTGCCTTTCCCTACTCAACCTCTACCTGCTCCCACTAACACAGAGGAAGGGGAACGGCAACAGGGAACTGGAACCTCCAGAACCTACGCACAGGTTGCAACAGAGCAAGACCTAGAAACTGATTCCAGTTCTGAAGAAGATATTGATCCATTAGACTCGGGTCTGGTAAATCCGGAACAGGAACCCAGTAAAGCGATAGTCTACCCCGTAACAGATTGGGTAGCAGAGAGACATAAAGTGATGAAGGAGGGGGATTTTGATATGTTGCATGGTCCGCTTCTAGCTATGCCTGTTAGATACAACAGACAGAATCAAAATCCAAAAAGGGAGAATATGGGACATGCCAAAATTAAAGATTTACGGAGAGCTATAAAGGAAAGTGGACTGAGTTTGCCGTATTTTAAACAATTACTGAAAGGCATATATGCTACTTTTGATCTAACACCGTTTGATTGCCAATATGTCTCACAGATGATCTTAACAGACACACAATATCTCATGTGTGAATCCAAATGGCAAAGGAACCTTAATAAACTTTCAGGGAGCTATGCTGGCTGTCCTAATCCAGTGCTTACAATTGCTCAATTAGCTGGCGACCCGCCTCATGACTGAGCAGAAGACCAAGCGGCTGATTTACCCAGAGACATGCTTGGTGATATTAAAGGGGCAGCTCATAAAGCTCTCTTGCAAATCCAACTGGCAGGGTCCCCTGAAGGTCTTTATACACAAATACGCCAGGGGGTTTCGGAGCCCTAGACCACCTTTATTGATCGCTTAACTCAAGCGATCAAGAGACAATGCGAAGACGACACTGCCCGTCCGCTTTTGCTCCATAGCCTTACTTTTGTTAATGCCAATGATGATTGCAAGAGAGTCATCCGAGCTTTACCTGATCCAGAGCCTACCGTACTTCAGATGCTAGAGGCTTGCAGCAAACTTGGCCACTCCACAAACACATTGTCACAATACAAGCAGATACCTTTGGGGAGAGACTTGAGAAGGCTTTTGCAGCTCAAACCGACATGCTAGCTAAAACTCTCACTGCTCTTAATCTAAACAACACCAAGGCAGTGATGCAGGCCAAGGTTGTCAATAGATCCTGTTACCAATGCGGAAAACCCGGACATGTAATAAAAAACTGCCCAGAATCCGCGGAAGATACTAAGCAACCTAATTGCTGCCCCAGATGTAAAAAAGGAAGGCATTTTGCAAACCAATGTCGCTCTAAATTTGATGTTGATGGAAATCTCCTGCCCCAGTCAGGAAACTGGAAAGGCAGTGCGTGCCACCGCATGACGAAACAAGTAGTGGCAGCATACCAGAAAGGGCCCGATGCATTTGGAGGACCTCACCACACACTGTCAGCAGGATCATCCAACACCTCCTCAGATTATTACCCCCCGGGTCCTTCTGCGACTTGGCGGCTTCCAAATTAACATTTTTTACACATGAATTTCATTATACAATACATACAGGAGTCACTGGAACATCTGAAGAGAGGCAAGAATTTTTAATCATGGGGAAAGATGCTTGTTTTATGATAGGCCTCATCATTTATCCAATTATTGTTGCAGCTAATTGTCATGAAGAATTGACAGTTTTAGTTTGAGCTACACAACCCCTGTTGGTGATTCCTGCAGGGACGAAGATTGCCACAGCTGTTGCAGTACCCACTACAACTACACACCAGGCCATAAAAATGGAATGTCAGCAAGGTCTGCATTCAATAACAAATTCTACTCCATCACCTGAAGTTTATTGGACCGAGCTCATAGGCTGTAACTGGCCACAGTGAACCTTCAGCCTGACACATAACAACAAGACAATTAAGATCACAGGTCTGCTAGACACAGGTGCAGATGTCACAATCATCTCTCACTCATTTTGGCCAAGTGATTGGAAGCTAATCATACCTTCAGATTCTCTTACAGGTATTGGTGGAGTTGCAGTGTGCTTGCAGAGTGAATTCATGATTGCAGTCAAAGACCATGAAGGGAAAACAGCAGCCATTCATCCCTTTGTTGTGAGAAAGCCCATCACAGTTTGGGGAAGAGACTTGCTATCTCAGCGGGGAGCAAGGTTAGAAGTGGATTTTTAATAGGGGCCACTACAGCACTCACTGCTCCAAAGCTGTCATGGAAGACCAATGACCCTGTTTGGGTGGCACAGTGGTCCCTAGAAGAAAAGAAATTGAGTGCCCTCAAAAAACTGGTAGCTGAACAACTGCAAAAAGGCCACATTAAACCAACAAACAATCCCTGGAATTCACCTGTATTTGCCATTCACAAGAAAACTTCTGACTCCTGGAGATTGCTTCATGATCTCAGAAGAATTAATGAAGTGATTGAAGATATGGGACCTCTCCAACCTGGACTTCCTTCCCTCTCGATGATTCCAAGAGACTGGCCTATTGTCATCATTGATCTAAAAGATTGTTTCTTCAGCATTCCGCTTCTCCCAGAAGACGCTCCACGGTTTGCATTTTCAGTCCCTAGTGTCAACAGACAAGAACCACTGCAGAGGTACCACTGGGTAGTCCTCTCTCAAGGAATGAAAACTTTATCCACAATTTGTCAACGGTTTGTAGCACAGGCCCTTGTGCAAATGTTTCGCATTTCCAAAATTGTAAATGCCTGCCCTGATTGTCAACTGGTGCAATCCCCTGTTTCCACAGGAGCCGTTAACCCGCGAGGGTTGCAGAGTTTACAATTATGGCGAACAGATATCATTAAATACCCATCCTTTGGAAAATTTAAAAATATCCATGTGTCAGTGGATACCTTTTCTGGCGCAGTTTTTGCTTCTGTACATGCAGGAGAAACAGCTACCCATGCTTGCCAACATTTTTTGCAAGCATTCGCCTCATTAGGCATTCCCCAAGAAATAAAAACAGACAATAGTCCTGTGGATACAGCTCAAAAATTGCCCACATTTCTAATGGATTGGGGTGTTCACCACACTTCTGGTATTCCCTACTCTCCCATGAGTCAAGCCACCATTGAAAGAACATATCACACTTCAAAATGCATTCTAGACCAACAGAGAGGGGGACCAGGGCAAGCAACACCACAGATGCGTTTAGGTAAAGCTTTATATGTATATAATTTTTTAAACAGTTGCTTTGCAGAGCCAAACCCGGCAACTTTTAGGCATTTTTCCAATAGTACTCGGTAGGGTATGCCCAGCCCCTGCCCTGGAGGGATGTCTGCTAAGGAGATTGCTTAACCTCCCAGCAGGACCCCCCCTGGGAAGGCAGCTAACTTTTCAGTTACTGCGAGAAAAGACAGACCCAGAATCCTCTGGGAGACCCTATGCAGATTCTTTGTAACCCATTGGCCTTTACCCTCTGAGACCCACCCCCTGTACCCCTATAAAAGCCAGCCCTCTGCCCCTGCAGGGGAGAGAGCGCTGCTCCCTGGCCTCCCCTTTGCCGGAGTACGGACCAGGAGTACGGACCAACAATAAAGCTACCTCGTGCGGAACAGCTACACGAGCCTCTCATCTCTCTCCCTGGTCTGGCCTGGAGGCTGCCCTGCAGAGCTGAGCTGAAATCACAAGCTGACAATCACTAAAGAGCTGACAGCTTCTGCACGGGCCCTCCTAGCTAGCAGCTGAGGGAAAACACTGGGCCTCGGGAAGGCGATTCCTTTTGGGACCATCTCTCTGGACCGGTCATCTCTTCCTTGGTCAGAGCTACTGACCCCTCACCAGCAGTAATAGTACTCAAATTAAAAGAGAATCCTCCAGTTTTAATTAGAAATCCAGAAACAGGACAAATCAAAGGTCTGTATCCTCTAATAACATGGTGCAAAGGGTATGCTTGTGCCTCTACAGGTGCAGGTCCTAAGTGGGTTCCAGCAAAGAATGTGAAACCATATCACGTGAGACAACAAGAGCCTGATGAGCACACAAAGTGAAGGGCCTGCTCAACCTTCCACTACTGATCAGCCTTCCATTGCTACCTCTGAGTCTCCTGTCCGTGCTGACACCTAAGAACAACCTGTAATCGCTGAACCTCAGAAAAGACCAAGACGGAGACCCAAAGGAAGCAAAAACAAGAACCCCTCTAAAGCAGCTCAGAAACAAGTAGAACCCACCAGTGAAAAGTGACCTAGAGGCAGGCCCAGAAAGTGGCTCTCCATAACTAGGCTGCGAGTTTTGCAGACTGTAGTTTATGTATCAAAAAGAGTTACAGTGGGAAAGATGAAATTGAGTTGGATGTTATGTTTATGCTTTTTTGCTTTGCTTGCTTTTAACGACGCAGGTATACTTGTTGACCAACCCAAAACAAATGTTTGGGTGACTGTAGCTAATGCATCAGGTCTAGATACCACGTGTCTTTTGACCACAACCCCCGAGAAACCATTTCCAACTTGCTTAGTCGATATGCCAGTAGATGCTTGGCCAATACCGAAAAAACTTAAGGCAGTGAGAGGCACTCTAGCTGGGTCAAACCAGTGGGATTTCTGGACACGAGTAGACAAGTGGGATTGGTGGACTCCTCACCTTCCCAAAGCACCCTTTGAACCACAAGAATTAGAGCTTCTTGCTTCGGTAAAGCTGGATTTCTGTGTCAAGTTCAACTATATAAGAAAAGATCAGTCAGCAGTCAAAGATGTTTCTCCACATCACTCTGTCTTTAAAAATCAGACTTTTTGGTGTAACTATACTTCTTTAACTCCATCTGTATCTAGCACAGTTCCCCTTTTATTACCACAGGGAATGTTCTTTATTTGTGGAGACAGAGCTTGGTCTGCTATCCCATCGCACATCAGGGGCGGACCATGTAGTTTGGGAAAGCTTACTTTATTCACACCTAGTATAAAAATAACTAGCCAGATAAGACGCAGAGAGAAAAGATCATTTGTCCATCACTATGGACCAGAGTGCACTAACGATTTTAATCCTTGGGGTTCTGGGAAAAGATTTACTGCATCATTGTTTTTACCTCAAGTAGCCTCTAGACAAGCATTAAATCAATTAGATCAATTGGGGTGTTGGCTGAGTAAACACGCCAATTGCATTGAGTGATTTGCTAACAGACGTTAAAGATACCAGACATGCCACCTTACAAAACAGAGCTGCAATTGACTATCTTTTATTGGCTCATGGACATGGCTGTAAAGATTTTGATGGAATGTGCTGCATGAATTTATCCGATCACTCGGAGTCCATTCATAAGAGCATACAACAGTTAAGAGAAGGCGTGTCCAAAATCAGAATTAATGATGGAACTTGGTTAGATGACTTGCTTGATGGATGGGGTTTAGCATCCTGGTTAAAACAGCCTTTGAAAATAAGTCTATATATATTACTTGCTATCATAGTTGTGTTGATAATGGCGCCTTGCCTACTTCAGTGCATGTGATGAATGGTCAACAAAGTTATCAAAGAGATTTTTGTAGTTCAACAGAGGGAGAGATGTGGGAAATGAAGTTACAGAGAACTCACAGGTGCTGACAGGGTACGGAAACAGCATTGTGCTTGAACAGATAGAAGTGGATACACATTTTGATCTGAGACCTTGGCGAAGGCTGCCTGAGTTAGAACAATGAGCTTTTGCAGTTTAAAGCAAGAAATTAGTTTTGTAGTTTTAAAATAAACATGCTTTATAGAAGTAGAAATGTATTTTTAACAAGTAAGAACATGTTTTATGCAAGAAATAATAGTGATAAGTAAAAGAGTAAAGAGTTTTGAGTTTAACAATAAATTTTATAATAAAGTTTCTTAGAAAGTTAAGATACAGTAATATAAGCCTGTGCAATAGGCCATAATAGCAATATGATGATTGGATAAGAAAGTATGCACTGCGGCAGAATCACGTACAGTGATGATTGGTACAAATGTGTTAGCAAGCTTTGTGGCATTTGCTTATTGGCTTCAAAAAGTATAAAAGGCCTTGTAGAAAAAAGCTGCTTTTAGCTACCTCAGCTTTTGGATCTGCTGCAGCTGCTGCTACCTTGGCACCTGTGCCTGCTGCAGCTGCCACTGCTGCTGATTTTGCTATTGCTACTGTAACTGCTGCTTTTGATATTAGAGATGTTGTCCGCAACATCTCTCCTGTCTCACCCTTCAATAAACATGAGACTGATTCAGCAATAAATCATCCTTGTGACATTTCTGAGTCATCCCAATCCCATAATCCTGACAACCAGGGCCCTTCCCAACGTGGGTCCTCTGATGGGGGATGAAGTTGGAGCAGAGGACAAAGCTCTTGCCACAGTCAGGGCACTCGCAGGGCTTCCCTTACCGGTGCCTCCATTGGTGTTGGGTCAAGTTAGAGCTCCTGGAGAAGCTCTTTCCACACTCGGGACACTCGTAGGGCCTCTCCCCGGTGTGGATGCGCCGGTGGGTGGTGAGGCTGGAGTTTTGCTTGAAACCCTTCCCGCAGTCGGGGCAGCGGAAGAGCCTCTCCTCTGAGTGAATCCGCTCGTGCTGGAGGAGATCTGAGCTGGTCTGAAACCTCTTCTGACACTGGGGACACTCGTAGGGCCTCTCCCCAGTGTGGATGCGCTCATGGCGGATGAGGTGGGAGCTCTCTCTGAAGCTCTTCCCACATTCCAAGCACTCATAGGGCCATTCCCTTGTGTGAATGCGATGGTGGCAGATCAGGTGGGCGTGCTGGCTGAAGCTCTTCCCACATTCGGGACACTTGTAGGGCTTCTCCCCACTATGAATCATCTGGTGGCAGATCAGGTGGGAGCTCTGGCTGAAGCTCTTCCCACATTCCCCACACTCGTAGGGCCTCTCCCCAGTGTGGATCATCTGGTGGTCGATCAGGCAGCATCTCCACCTGAAGCTCTTCCCACATTCCCCACACTTGTGGGGCTTCTCCCCGTTGTGAAGCTGCTCATGAACCACCAGCTCTGACCTCTGGCTGGATCTCCGGCCCCTTCCCGGCACAGGGTGGGCTGCGTTTGCAGCCCCTCCTCCTGCAGGATCTCAGAGCACCCTGGGCTGCGTTTGCAGCCCCTCCTCCTGCAGGATCTCCGGGGCTTTTCCTCCCCATTGGATTCCTGTGCCGTGGAGCCGCTCAAAACGGCCTCTTCCACCAGGTTCTGCTGCAGGGATTTGTCCTCCCTGGGCTCCGTGCTCAGCTCCTTGTCTGGGGAGGAAGGACAAGGAGAGGATGGGATTTGCCTCCGTGCTACAGGGAAGGGGAAGGAGATCCCCCCAGTCCGTCCCCGGCAGGACGGCGTCGGCAGCGGGGTTGTCCTGCAGCCGGGGGCGATGCTGGGCTGGGAGATGGAGCAGGAGAGAGGGGGAAAGGGGCACTGACTTCCTCCTCACCTGCCTGGGGGTCCCGGGGCATCTTCCTCTTCCTCGCAGCCTCCTCCTCCATCTGGCCATGGGCTGGGAATGGGAATTCCTGGTTTGGGGGGAAAACAAGGGATGAGCACTTTGGCTTCAAAGTTCCCCCTGCCCAAGTCCATCTCTAGAACTCCCTGGGCATTGTGTGTCCATAAAAACCTCCCAAACACCAAGATTCTGCCCTGAAAAAGCCTCCCAGGAGTCTCTGGTCTCTCCCCTCTGGTGTTCGGGGTTCCCCCCTGTCCCAGCTGCTGGGGGTCACACTTGTACTGGGAGTCCCCCCTCTACTTGGTCCCTGCTCTCCCCAGGCTGCTGGGAGTCCCAGGAATCTGAAAAGTTCCCCCTCTTCCGTCTCCCCACTTAGAGATGCTGGGGGTTTTGGGGGTTCAAAGGGTCCTTTAACCCTTATTCTCTCCTTTGGGGTTATGGGGTCCAAGGAGTCCCCCCTCTCCCTCTCCAGGCTGTTGAGGGTCCCGCGAATGGCGGCGCTCCCCCCTCTCTGGGCTCCCCACTTTGGGGTCCTGGGGGTCACAGGGGTTCGCTCCTCCAGACTGCCGGGGCTCCCCTGCTCCCGGTACTGCCCCTCTCTGCTCCCCCCACTCTGGGGGTCCCGAGGTTCCCCCCTACAGCTCTCCCAAGGGGACCCGCACCCCCTGGCTCCAGGCTTGAGGTGGCCATGCCTGATGCCGGCAGACCCAACAAAAAACACCTGCTGGGGACCTCCAAATGTCCCTTCAAGCGGAATTTTCTGCTCAGCTTTGGGAGTTCTTCATTCTCCAAACATCCCCTCACGCCCCAAAAAACCCAACCCAGGGACAACACTGGGAGCAAATGGGAGTGACTGGGTCTGAACTGGGGGCAACTGGGTTCAACTGGAACCACACTGGAAGATAATGGGAGCAGCTGTGCCCGTGCTGGGGTCATACTGGGATCCTACTGGAACTGACTGGAATCATACTGGGAATGACTGGAATAGTACTCGGAGTATCTGAGAATGACTGCGGTCATACTGGGAGGGACTGGAAAGGTGCTGGCTGGGATTGGAACCATGCTGGAGGTGACTGGGAGCAACAGAGACCACACTGGGAGCAAATGGGATCATATCTGGAGTGACTGGATTCATACTGGGAGTGAGTGGGCCCACACTGGGAGTGACAGGGAGTCACTCTGGGCATGACTGGAATAATACTGGGAGGACCTGGGAGTGCCTGGGATCATACTGGGGATGACTGTAACCATGCTGGGGGTGACTGGGTGCAACTGGGATCATACTGGGAGTGGCAGGAAGTGACTGGGATCATACTGGCATTGAGAGGGAGCAGTTGAGATCACATTTGGGGCAACTGGGATCATACTGGAAGTGACTGGAACCATACTGGCAGTGACTACAGGTCCTACTGGGATCATCCTGGGAGCCACTGGGATTACACTGTGCATGAATGCAACCTGACTGGGGGTTACTGGGAGCTGGTGGGCCCATGTTGGGAGGAAAATGTGGACACATTGGGAGCAACTGGGATCAACTGGAAGGTACTGGAACCCTGCTGAAGGGACTGAGACCACAACTGGGATCATACTGGGAGCAACTGGGAGCACACCTTGGGAAACTGACAGAAACTGGGATCATACTGGGAGCAACTGGGAGCACACCTTGGGAAACTGACAGAAAATGGGGAGGGCCCTGGAAGTAATTGGGAAAGACTGGGATCATTCTGAGGTAACTGGAACCTTACTGGGGCAACTGGGAGTCCCTGGGAATGACTACAAGCATGCTGAGGGCAACTGGGATATACTGGGAGTGTCTGTAACCATAGTAGGGGTGACTGGAACCACAATGGGAACAGCTGGGATCGTGCTGGGGAGAAATGGGACCACACTGGAGGTAGCTGGGAGCGACTGGATCATGCTGGGGGCAACTGGGCATGAAGGGGACTATTCTAGGGGCAACTGGGATCATACTGGGAGGAACCGGGAACAACTGGAACTATGCTGGGGGCAACTGGGATCATACGGGAATCACAGAGGCTCCATGCTGGGTGAGACTGGAATCATACTGGGATTGTCTGGAAGTGGCTGTGAGCAACTGGAATCATGCTGAAAGCAACTGGGAAGAAGTGGGAAGGACTGGGAGCATGCTGGGGGTGACTGGGATATAATGGGAGAGACAGGGAGTCACAGGGATCATACTGGAGGCTACGGGGGTCATGCTGGCATTGACAGGGAGCAACTGGGATCACTGGGGGCCACTGGCATGATACTGGGAGTGACAGGGCATGACCATGAGAATGTTCAGGGCAACTGGGATATACTGGGTGTGACTGGGATTGTGCTGGGGGGAACTGGGACCACACTGGGGGCTACTGGGGGCAAACGTGAGTGACTGGGGCCCTGCTGGGAGAGACTGGCATCATACTGGGAGTGACTGGGACTATGCTGGGGGAACTGGGAGAACTGGGAACACACTGGACAAAAGTGGGACAACTGGGAGAAACTGGGACCATGCTGGGGGCAAATTTCATCATAATGGGGAATGACTGGGAGTGACTGGGTTCATACTGGGAGCAACAGGGAGTGAGGGGAAGTGACCAGAATCATACTGGGAGTGATGAGGAAACTGGAACCAGGCAGGGAGGGAACTGGGCTCCTACTGGGAGCAGCCCTTTCCCAGCCCCGGGACCCCCGAGCCCCTTTCCCGGCCCCGGGACCCCTGAGCCCCTTTCCAGCTCCGGGACCCCCGAGCCCCTTTCCCGACCCCGGGACCCCCGAGCCCCTTTCCAGCCCCGGGACCCCCGAGCCCCTTTCCCGGCCGTGCCGCCCCTGCAGCCCCCAGACCCCCCCGCCGGGGTCCCGCCAATCCCAGGGGTTCCCCCTCTCGGGGTCCCCGCTTTGGCTTCTGGGGCTCTCCTCTCTCCGGGGTCCCGCTTAGGGAAGCCGCGCCTCTCCCGGGGCTCCCCAAAACCGGTGTCCCCCCGCCCCCGCCGGACCCGCGCCGTCCCCACGGGGCCCCGGCAGAGCTCGGAGGGCCCGGCCCGGGAAGCCCAACCCCCACCGCGGGGGGACCCGCATCCCCCCGCTCCCGCCGGGGCTCTGCCGGCACCGCCACCGGGACCTCCAAAAACACCTCCCGGGACCCCCGATATCCGCCCCAGGGGCATCTGCGGCTCGCCTTTGGAGTCCCGCAAGCTCCAAACATCGCGCCGCCCGCCCCGACAGAGAGCATGAAACAGCGAGCCCCAAGTCGATTTCCTGGGAGCTCCAAATATCCCTCCCCCCTCCAAAAACACCGCCCGGCATGTTTGGGCCGAGCTCCCCCTCCCCGGGCACCTGCGGGATGCAGGGCGGGCGATGCTCCCGGCCCGAGCGGCTGCGGATCCAGAGAGCGCTGCCCGCACGTGGAGCCTCCTCCGCCTGCTCCGGCTCCTCCTTCTTCCCCCCGTGCCTCCTCTTCCTCCTCCTCTGTCCCGCCTCCTCCTCCTCCTGCCCTTCCTCTGTGCCTGCGGCCGCGGCCCGGGAGCTCTCGGGGCAGCGGGGCCGGGCCGGGCCACGATGGGAAAGGGCTGGGTCACCCCAGAGCGAGCTGGGGCAGCGGAGCTTTGGGGCAACAACGGGAAAGGGGTGCGAGAGGGGGGATCCGGGGAAGTGGGACAGCGGGAAAGGGCTTCCAGTGGGGTCCTCCAGTTAAGCCCAGCACCGCAAACCCCGTCCCAGCCCTCCCCGTTCCCTCCCCACCCCCGGCTGAGTGCGGGGCTCAGCGCAGGACCCGTCGCCGTTCGGGGCTCCTCCGACTGCAGCAAACGGGAGAGTGCCCCCCGGGTGAATTTTTGGCGTTCGTTCTACCATCGCCGCTTTAAAATGCCCCGGTAAAGTCGGTGCCCACTGTAACTCCCGTTAAAAGGGCAACACCACTCCCGTTGATTCCGGCAGCGGAGCCCCGGGAGGGTTTGGGGGTCCCGGGAGGGTTTGGGGGTACGTGGGTGGTGCCGATGATGGTGATGGGGACCCCGTGCTGGGTGTGAACATTCGCGAGGGGCTCCTGGGGGGGTTTTGTGGGTCCCGGGGATTTTTGGGGGTTCCCGAGGGAGGTTTTCAGGGGTCCCAAAGTGGGGGTTTGGGTGATCCCGGGAGGAATAATTTGAGATCCCAAGTCTGTTTTGGGGTACCTTCCAGTGATGGAGATGGGGACCCCGTGCCAGGTATAAACCTTCTCAAGGGGGTCCGGGGGGTCTTGGGAGGTCCTGTGGGAATTTTGGTGTCCTGAGAGGGTTTTGGGGGGGTTTTATGGGGCTTTGCGGTCCTGGGGAGTTTTTGGAGGGTCCCGGGGATATTTTCGGGGTCCCAGGAGAGGTTGGGGTTCCCCGGGGGGTGTTGGGGATTCCCGGGAGGTTTTGGGGTACCTGGGCGATGCCGGTGACAGAGCTGGGGACCCCGTGCCGGGTATGAACCTTCTCGCTGCGCACGGGCAGCGTCAGCGTGTTCAGGGAGATCCTGGGGGTCCGGGGGGTTCACCCCAAATCCCGGGGGACCCCAAATGCTGAGGGACCCCTGAACTCCCCTCACCGCTGGATCTGCTGCAGGCAGGGGAGCACCAGCACTCGGCCCCCACCCCCCACTCTCACGGGGGGGCTGCAGAAGAAATCTGGGAGGCACAGACGGGTTGGTGGGGTCCCCCCAAAGTTGCCAGGGAGGGGACACAGGGGGACTCCCAGGAATGCCCTTTGGGGGCTTAGGGGGCACCCAGGAGGAGTTTGGGGGGGAAACGGATTGGAGCTTCCAGACGCCGAATCTGATGAGGAGAATTACGCCGATGGCAGCGATGATGACACAGCGACCACCGGGGTGAGATTCCCGCTGGATTCCGGCTCTGGAAAGCACGGGATGGTGAGGAGGGGGAGGGGAACCCCCATCCCGCTGCTCCACATTCCCAAATTCCCAATTCCCACATCCCACATTCCCAGCCCCACCCCAGGAGAAGATCCCGATCTCCGGCATTCCGGGATGCTCCACCCAGCACCGGTGCTGCTCCCGCTCCTCCGGCAGCGCCTCGATCCCGGGCCAGGGGTGGAAGGTGCTGTCTCTGTTGGGAACGATCCCGGATTTCATCCCCTTCATCCAGCTGATCCCGATGGTGCTGGGGTAGAATCCATACGCGTGGCAGGACAACGTCAGGATCCCGTGTTCCACTTTCCCGGACACATGGACATCAGGGGGCTCTGGAATGGGGTCACGGTGAGATGCAGCCATGAGATTCCATGGCAGTGGGATGGGGATGAGATCTGCCCATGGAATTCCATGGGAATGGGATGGCAGTGAGGTCCATCTACAGAATTTCCATGGGAATGGGTTGACTGAGATCCATCCATGGAATTTCCATGGGAATTCCCATGTTCCCAAATTTTGCCCCCCCAAAATCCCGCATTCTCAAATCCCATATTCCCACGGGAATTCTGCCCTCCCCACCTTCACTCTCCAGTGCCTCCCGCCCGTATCTGACATGTTTCCGGAGACATTCCAGGCAGGTGTGCCCCAGGTAATTTGCTGATTCCTCAGCCTTGATCTCGGGGATGCCCATTCCAGTCCCGCAGTTGCCATCCCAGCCCCACAGACCCCGGCCCAGCCCCGGCTCCCCGCGCTCAGCCCCGCTCTGGCTGTGCCGGTCCTGCAGCATCTCCGGCTCCCTGGTGGCCCCGTGCCGGTGCTGCTCGCTGTGCCGGCTCCGGGGATCCCAAGATCCCGGCTCGGCTCCGGCCGCCATCCCCGGCGCCTGCGGCTCCGCCCGGTCCCGCTCGCTGCGGCGGCGCCGGGAGGGGATCCCATCCAGGGACCCCATGGACACGAACTGGGGGAGCCCCGGGCCGGACTCCGGCACCGCCACGTGCGGGTAACGCAGGGACAGGAGAGTTGGGGGGACACGGAGATTTGGGGTCTGGGGGGTCAGGGGTGAAGGAAAGGGGGAACTGGGAGAGCTGGGAGAGCCGGGAAGGGGGTTTGAGAGTTCCGGGACTGAGAAAAGGGCAGGCTGGGGGTGGGTAGAGGTGGGATGGGTGGGGTTAAGGGGGTCCCTGTATCCAGGAATGGGGGCTTCAAGGGCCCCCAGTGACCCCAGTCCCAGCACAGGGCGGGGAAAGCCGGGATGGCTGCGAATAGGGGTGCCGGGTGTACTCAGTGTTGAGGAAAGGAGGGGCTGGGTGCTGGGAAAGGCACGAATAGGGGTCCGGGGGGTCTCTGGGTAAGGGAAAATGGGGCTCTGGGGGCTGGGAGAGGCGGAATGGCCGGGAAGGGGTGCCGGGGTTATGGGTGCCGGATAAGAGGGTGCAGGGTGGGACCCAAGCCCAGGAATGGGGATTCTGGGGGATCGCGGTGCCCAGGAATGGGGGTTTAGGGATCCTCGGTGCTCCGGAATGGGCGAGCAAAGAGTCCCGGTGCCGGGGGTCCCACTCGCCCCTCGCCGCCCCCAGGAGCGCCCCCGGCCCCAGCGCTGGAGCCATCGCGCTGCTCCGCTGGCCCCGCCCTCAGCCTGGCCCCGCCCCCAGAGCCGCCTCCGGCCCCGCCATTGGCGCCGCTCTTTCCTGCCCGCCAATGGCAGCTCGGGATGCTCGTGACGTCACCGGTGGCCGGGCAAATCCCGGCGGCGCAGGGCGGGAGACGGAGAAGCCAAAGGGACCGAGGGAGCGCGGGGGGAGGGGACGGGGCAATTCCAGGGAATTCCCCTGGATCCCCTCCTGGCATTCCCCGGACCCTCCTCGGCCGCGACCTGCGGGACCCCCGGGCCGGGCTGGGCTGAGCTCCTGGGCCCCGCGGCCAAACTCTGCCTGGAACCCGCTGGGTTCGGCCCGGAGCGGGGCAAGCACCGGGAGCCGCGGATCCATTTTGTCCTGCGGCTGCGGGGCCCCAGCCCCGGCGGAGCAGGACTGGGCGCTGTGACCCCGATCCCTGACTCCCAGTCTCCTTCTCTCTCTCTCTCCTCTCCTGTCCCTTTCCTTTGGGTGATCATAAATCCCAGAGCGGCTGCAGAGCCCCGTGCCCAGTTCGGGTTTCCCAGGAAAGGGAGGCCTGGGGCTGAGGTGCTCCGGGATGGCCGGGAATGGGGGTCCGGGGGTCCCTGGGGTGAGGGAAACAGGGGATGCAGGGGCTGGGAGAGGAGGATACCCGGGACAGGGAGTGCAGGGAGGTGCTGGTGCAGGATGAGGGGTGCAGGGGGGTCCCAGGGCTCCCAAAGCCC